>NW_022280137.1:824869-872820 GCF_004355925.1 Anarrhichthys ocellatus
CTCTCTCTCTCTCTCTCTCTCTCTCTCTCTCTCTCTCTCTCTCTCTCAATCAAAGTCATCAGAGTTTTTACCTACACTAAAATGACTGAGCTGTTTATCGTTTTAGTTCATCATGGAGCCACACCGTAACATAAAGTATGGCCTGCCTGCTAAACAATGGAGCAAGTCATACCCCTATGCACCCTGACACCATTACCTGTGGACTTTTGCAAGTCTGCGAGTCTGCTAAAAACAGGACGTGTAAATATAAACTTGCTTTTCCTAACTCTCACCTTCCCTTCAACTCTCACTTATCTTTACGCTTTTACTAACCATTCACTTCCCTTCTTAACTGTCCGCCTCTGAGCATACAGCATTTTACCTCCTTTCCTAACTGTCTTTCGCTAAGCAGATGAAACCTACATTCTTTAGAGCAAAGGTATAAAAGCCAGATGTAACTTTAATACTGCACTCTTGTTCTGTGGAGACCATTGGTCGCTGTACGATCAGAGCCCATTTGCAAATGCTACAACAAATGCTTGAAAGTCAACTTGATTCTCAATCTTAATTTCAGATTCCCACCAAAAACTTGCCGTTGTCGGCAGGGTAACTCAAGTGAAGGGTTCAGGACTCGGAGTTGACGAGGAATAGTGCACATCCTGAATTGAAGCTTCAGCCCTGACCTCCGCTCAGAGACGGATTGAGAGGTGAGGACCTAAGACGCCTCTGAAAAGCTCATCGAAGATAACCAAAGAAAGGGGAAAGAGAAAATCGACTCCAAGCTCCCGTTAGCACAGCTGACCATTTACCAAGGGCAGTACAGATGGATACATTAAAAGCAGCAAGAATAGCAACCTCTGAAAATGCTGAAAAATACACAAATCATGTGCAGAGCTCTGTAAAAAAAAATTGAAATACATAGCAATATGTGGAAAATGGATTGCGACATGCACATGTCTAGTTTATAAAAACACTGTCAAATTAAGTTCTATTTACATTATATATACACAGGATGCTCATCATAATTGCTCTTATGTTACAATTCAAATAACAAAATCATGGGGCGAGTGGTATTTACAACATCGAGAAAACGAATTGGCTTTTCCAAGTGTAATCTTAAAAACGGCTCTCTCGTCTGAGCCCAGATCTCTCATTGGTTTTGCCAGTCCACAGCTTACATTGTCTTTGACTGAGCAGTGCTATTAGAGATGGTTCAATCAGGCAGCCAGGACCTCCCCAAAACCTCACAACCAACCACAAAACACTCCATGAAGCTTGCTCTGTTCAACACTCGGTCACTAAGCAACAAAGGCCCAATCATCAATGAATTCATCACTGACAACAACCTTGATATCCTCTGTCTCACTGAAACTTGGCAAAAACACCTGGATTACTACGCACTCAATCAAACCACCCCAACTGGATATCATTACCTGGATAAACCACGCCCTGATGGCCGCGGTGGAGGAATTGCCGCTCTTCACTGCCAACATATCAAGACCAGACTGACTAACATCGACAGTCCACCCTCATTTGAACAGCTCACATTCAAACTCTCTGGTCCTAAACCCCTGGTCATTGCAATTATCTACCGCCCCCCCAAACCCAACCCTGCCTTCCTCTCTGACCTATCTGAATTCCTCACCCAGCTCTGCTCCGTCTCACCTTCCATCCTGTTGCTTGGTGATTTCAACATCCACATCGACTCCTCAGACTGTAAAACTGCCACCGAATTTCTGGACCTGCTTAAATGCTTCAACTTCACTCAACACATCGACTTCCCCACCCACAACATCTTGGACCTGGTCTGCTCCACTGAAATCACCATCAACCACCTCTCCGGCTATGACCTCGCCATCTCCAACCATCTAGCCATCATCATGGAGATCGACATCCCAATCCCAGAACCCAAACTCACGCGCACCATCACTCTCCGAAATATCAAGTCTGTCTGCCCCTCATCCATGTCAGCCTGTCTCACTGAAAAATTCTCCACACTCTCCCCCTCCCTTAGCCCCTCCCCCTCAGACCTGGTCAACCTCTACAATAACACACTATCCTCCTGCCTTGCTCAGCTTGCCCCTCTCAAAACCAGAACTGTCTCATTCACCCACACTGCTCCCTGGTTCACCCCTGAACTCCGCCTCATGAAATCCCGGAAACGCAGACTAGAGCGACTCCAAAAAAACCGGCCTCACAGTTCACACCCTGGCGTACAAGGAACACATACAGCAATACAAACTGGCTCTAAACTCTGCTCGCTCCACCTACTACTCTGGCATCATCCGCTCTGGTTCCACCAACCCCAAGGTCCTCGTCTCCACAATAAACAAACTCCTCAAACCAATGGACAATCTCTCCCACTCCTCCACAGCAGAGAAATGCAACGCCTTTCTGACGTTCTACAAAGCTAAAATCGACACCATCTACAACCAACTGGCCACTTCCAGCCCCGCTTTGACCAACCCTGTATCTGCAAATCCTCCACTAACTGACCGGTCACTCTTCCGATTCTCTCTCATCTCCCCCTCGGATCTCAATAAATCACTCTCTGGCATGAAGACTCCGACCTGTGACCTCGACCCTATCCCTTCCACTTTAATTATGGCCTGTCTCCCGGCCCTCCGCCCGCACCTCCTCTCTGTCATCAACTCCTCCCTGTCTACTGGCTCCGTCCCTCCCGCCCTCAAACTCGCCTCAGTCACCATCCTCCCCATCCTCAAAAAACCTGGCCTTGACCCCGACATTCACAATAATTACAGACCCATCTCCAATCTCCCTTTTCTGTCTAAAATACTGGAACGCACTGTTGCCCATCAACTGAAAACCGACCTGGACTCAAACCAACTGTATGAACCATTTCAATCCGGATTCAGATCTCATCACAGCACAGAAACTGTCCTCATCAAAGTCACCAACGATCTCCTCCTCTCCTCTGATGAACACTCCCTCAACATCCTGATACTGCTCGACCTCAGCGCAGCCTTCGACACCATCAACCACTCCATCCTCCTTTCACATCTCGAGTCCTCCCTCCACATCACTGGCACAGCCCTCTCCTGGTTTAAATCATACCTCTCCGACCATGAACAGTTCATCAGCATCAACAAATTCAAGTCTGACACAGCCCCAGTCTCTCAAGGTGTCCCCCAAGGTTCAGTACTCGGTCCCCTCCTCTTCATCCTCTACCTGCTCCCCCTTGGTGACATCATACGCCACCATGGTTTCCAGTACCACTGCTATGCTGACGACACCCAGCTCTAAATCTCTACCAAATCCATCACCCCCACCATCCACTCCACCATCACCAACTGCCTCACAGATATAAAAACCTGGATGCAAGTCAACTTCCTCAAACTCAACACCGACAAATCTGAAGTCCTTATCATCGGCCCCAAATCATTAAACAATTCCCACCACAACTTCTCCCTCTGCATCGATGGCATCACTGTTCCTGCCTCCACACATGTCCGTAACCTCGGGATCATTTTCGATCAAACTCTCTCATATGAACGCCACGTCAATCACATCACAAAAACCGCCTTCTTTCATCTCAAAAACATCGCCCGTCTCCGTCCCTCCCTCTCCTCCGCAGCCGCTGAAACACTCATCCACGCCTTCATCACCTCTCGACTGGACTACTGCAACAGCATCCTGTACGGCTCACCCACCAAAATCATCAATAAACTACAATACATTCAGAACTCAGCTGCCCGTCTGCTCTCCCACTCCCGCACCAGAGACCACATCACCCCAGTCCTTCAAAACCTCCACTAGCTTCCCATACAGCAAAGAATCCAGTTCAAGATCCTCCTCATCACTTACAAAGCCCTCCACAACCTTGCCCCTTCATACCTTTCGGACCTCCTGTACCATCACACTCCCAACCGCAACCTCAGATCTGCAGACGCCAACCTCCTTACCCCCCCTACTCTGTCCAAGCATCGGACCTGGGGGGACAGGGCCTTCTCCGTTGCTGCCCCCTCCTCTCTGGAACTCCCTGCCCCAACACCTCAGACATTCTTCGTCACTCGCCACTTTCAAAACTGCACTTAAAACTCACCTATTCAAATCTGCTTTTAACCTCTAAAGTCAGTCATGTATGTTTTCTTTCTTTCTTTTCATGTTTATTTATTTTTTTTTTTTCTTACTGTTATGTTGTATATTTTGTTCTTATTATAAATGCTTTTATTGTTTCTGTTTTTAACATGTAAAGTGTCTTTGAGTGCCTTTTAAAGCGCTATATAAATAAAATGTATTATTATTATTATTATTATTACAGAGGACAGTAAAGAGGTTGTGGGCGGGGGACGAGGCAAAGGACATGGGTCTTTGTCTGTGGAGGGCATGGACATTGGCGAAAGACTATCCAGACAAGAAACAGAAGGCTGATTGAAGCCAGGAGAAATAGAGGTTCTTCCATCTTAATTTCCTGTGTGCAGTGGAGAAATACAGACAGACATAGATAGCGAGATACCTTTAAAGTTCGGTCTTATCCTGGCATCATATCCCGACGTCCTGCCCATCAGTTTGTCCAGAAAATCCGAGGGAGACATTGGGGCCGGCCGTGTCCTCGCAACATTGTCCACCTCCTTACACTGACCAACACTGTGATAGAAACAAAACACAGATCATGGACGTGATCGTCTGCGATGTTTTCACAGTACAGAGCTAAACAGCTAACGTTAGCGGAGGTTGCCTTTATCTGCACAGCATCTACTGGGTAACAATGTGTGTGACAAAGGTACATTATAGTGTTATTGTCATGTGTCTTGTAAAACATTGTAAAATGTCATTTTTCATTATATTTTTTCACAGCAACATAAAGAAGTTATGCTAGAGGGAATTATGACCTGTTTAACTTCCTTACAGTGATGCTAGCTCTAAGCAGCTTATAATATATATATATAATCAAACCAAATATTTAGATAAAAATATAATAATTAATTTCCTAATCATATGAATTGTGTACCTTTCTTTAAATAACCATTGTAGATTACAATAACAAGGTAAAATGATAACATTTGTGAGGGTTTGCACTGACTTTGGGACGAAAAAAGTCTGGAGCCCTGCCGTCAATTATAGTTATTTGAGAGAAATTTGGAATCTGCAAAGTTCTGAATCGGCAGGTCAGACTTTAACAAAATTGGCAATCGGGATCAGCTACAAAAAAATCTACTTTTGAATTTAAAATTTCTTTAAATTGATTTGGGAAATGAGGAACTCTGGCGACACACAGTCACTCGTAGCTAAACTACAACAGAAACATTTCAATTAATTTAACATTTTAATAAAAACATTTTTCCTTTGGTAAATTTTGACACACTAAATAGTGAACTGTCTTGACAGTGCTGACCTTTGTGGGAATAAGACATTTGTCCAAAATGGAGGAGTAGCTGTGGAGTTATATGGTGCCTCTGAATGCCACTTTGCAGGGTTTTAGGCTTTTCTCCTTGTAAATAGTATCTTTAAAAAAAAAAAATTGTATATGTGTAAATAAAGAACAAAAAAAAACATCCAATTTCATGTAACTCTGCTCTCTCGTATATAAACTGCTCCACAAAAGAGGCATGGTTGAATTCTTTGTTTTTTATCTACTGGATAGTGTGTGTACGTGTGTATGTGTGTGTTCGGAGGGGGAGAGGCGGAGAGGGCTTCTGCGGTGACTGGGTAGTAGCTTCTAAATGCTAAGGTAAGCTTATGTATGTGTGTGTGTGTTTATTTGTCAGTAGGAATAAAACATCCCAAAATAGCTCTGCTCACTGCAAAGATCATACTGTTGAACACACACACATCAGCACATCCAAGTGTAGTTTCAGGCTCATCAACCTTTACTCTGACATTTGGGAGCAGCCACCATTTACCCCCAGCAGGGAATAACCTGATACAATCCTGAGACCAGAATCAGGGTGTTGACCATAAGTCTGTTTCCTCATTTAACCTCTTCCAAACACACACTCACACTGGCGGTGACAAGAAAGGACAAGTAGCCCGGTGCTCATTAATATGCATTGGGCTTTGGGAGAAGGGGAGTGACAGAGAGCAGAGACATAGCTGGAGGAGGGATCTAGTGACTTTGAGACAGGAGAAAACTACAACCCATGGCAAATAAAAAGGTCAAAAACATGCCCTTTCATTTTAGCCACTGTTACTTTGTCAGTTCCCATCAGATACAAAATAAGTCAAACTTGATATGTCATATGCCCTCAGATCTCAAGACACTGGCCCTGCTGTCCCTAAAACCCAGAAAAAAAACATTAGTCAGCAGAGTGTTTCCCTGCCAAGAACAAATCCCTGTTGTTATGGGGAAGGGGAGGGGTCATCAAATATAAACTCAGAAATAAATCTGTTGTCATTGTCAATGTCTGACTTCAGCATCATCTAGCTTGGGAGTGACTACATTCTTCCGTCCTGCTGTCGGAGAGAGAGCGCTGACCTGGAGTCACGCAACATGGGAGCAAAGCGTGGAGCTGCTTTTTGGTTGATGCATCGCCACGCTCACTCTCTGTCTGCTCTCTGTCCGAGTCTCCCCATGGATGTGGATGCGTGTGCTCGGAGTGTGAGTCATGCTCGCCATCATGTATGTGTGCCTTTATTACGAGCCCCACCGCTCCTCTTGGCGAGACCCGCCCTGGGCAGCATCCAACCTCCAGGATTTGCCAGGCGTCTGTGCTCGCAGAGTCACTGGCAACCTGATTTGTTAGGGTCCTATGCCCATGAGCAAGAGGCTATCTTGACCTGGAATATAACAATGCTGATTTGGCTTAGAATATGGAAAGATGTCCATCATCGTGTTAAAATGAGGGGGGGAAAAATCCATCTTAAGTTCTGAGTTGCCTGTGGATGCAACTGTGAATGGTATACAATATCAATAGTGTATACGAGCAGCACACAGACAACCATGCAACCTATTACAATTAATTAGCCCTACATTTTCAGTTACTGCTGGCTTTACCCTTACTGGTGCTGCTCTTTATGCTTACAAAGACACCTCCATCAAACCAGAGGCCTTACTCTCACCAGTTAATGTGTCAGTCTTTCCGTGCCATCCATTTTGTTCCACCTCTCCCTGGAACAGTTTCTTTCTTTGGACAGCACAGGGAACACTCACGCTCACACAGCATTGTCAGCTCAGAGCATCTCACATCAGCTGCTAAGCTGCTTATGTTGCTGTTGCGCTACCTCTCCCCATGATTTCTCATGTTCTCTCTCCTCCCTCCTGCCTCCCTTTTCTATTCTGTGCTCTCCTCCTCTAAAACACCAGAGAGCAATTGTTAAGTAATGTAGAGCGACGCGGCATAACATCTGATCAATAATGGATTAGCTTTTGACCTAGAACTGCTGCCTCCCTCACAAAAAAATGATATAGGTGCCATCAAGAGCTCATGATCAACCATAATAGTATAAATAGTTAAAAGCACATTGCATGTTTGAAGGCCAAGTAATACCACTTCATACCAAAAATTGGTTGTGGTCATGAATTGAGTTAGCCATGTTTTTGACTCATCGCTGTTTAGGAAGAAAGTCTCTGAGCATAGCATAGTTTAATTCAAAACATTCAAACATCTGAAACAGAATGATAGCGTGTTGTGCTACTGTGGGTCCTTTCTTTTGTGCTGGCACATTACGAATGTTGTGTGGCTTGGCCAGAGCCAAATGTGTCACACTTAATTTAGCTTTTTTATCTGCAACAGACAATAAATGAATAAATAATAAATATATGGCCTTGTTCACATGATTTTGTGAGTTTGTTAAACAATCTTAGGTTTCACAGTCAGAGGCAGGCGCCAGTGATAAGAAAATGAAAACCTTATTAGTAGCAGTTATAATCCACGACAAAAATTTCATTTTCCCAACATTTATTCCAGGTTAATCACATGGGTTCCCTTTCATATCCATATCTTATGGATACCTGCATTTATTACAAAATGCTCAGAACTCAACTTGTTTAGGTTTCAGTTCAGTACAGTCTATGAACCACCCAAATTACGGTACGTGTAGAACATAATGTCCAACGGCTCGACCTGGAAAGAATAGGCAATGTGTCCGTTGTTAGTGAGGATAGTCAAACCAACACCGACTTGAACATGGAGGATACAAATGGGAAGCCTGAGCAGTAAGACTCGCCGTTATCGGGCCCAGTTCTGTGGACAAAGAGTAGTGGATCAGACAGAAACTGTGACTAAAAACTGTTCAGCTTAAGATGGGTCAGGTGATATCTCTGGAAATAGTGATATAAAACACGTCAACACTATGTCATGAGCATGTCTTCCACTGTTTGTGCATATTTCTGGAGCAAGACCAAAAAAACTGTGCAGCAAATTATTCTCCCCATGGTTTTCAAGCAGCCCCTTTTATGATACAAAATGATGGCACATGGGATCTCTTCTGCCGGACATACGAGAACAAAAATCACATTGCAACTTTCAAAAAAACAAACGGAAACTAGAAAAGTGCACTCAGTTACAGTGCAGATCTCTGCCAGGTGTGTCTGCAACGACCATTAATGTAATGGTTGATTGAAAACGAACCACAATACACTCGGAAACACAAGGTTGACGCCGGATAAAAAGGCACTGAATAATATATTTAGCTACATTTGACAACCTAAGCGGAGCAGAGATTGTAAATGCACAGATTCTTCCTTTCACTTTTGCCCAGCAGCTAGGAAGCAAGACTCAAGAACTTCTTGGGTATTGAGGAGCTGCAGTGTTTATGGACAAACTGTAACCCACAGGTACATGTGCTACACAACTTCACTGCTAACCTTTCCCTCTGCTCCAATCGCCAACACCTGTCTACCCTGAGAGCAGTCCCTCTCTCCGTCTCTCTCTCTCTCTCTCGCTCGACCACACACATTCGCTACACATTCAAGGATTCAAGGATCATTTATTGTCATTATGTAACACATGGATAAACAACGAAATTCAGTTGCAACCAATTTGTAACATAACAAACACATGACAAACAAAACAACAACAGCAGTACATTTCTGTAGGGCATTTTCTGAACTTGCATCATAAAGGATGAAAACAGCAGCAACAAAAACAATTCTCTGGGCAGATAATATGGCCGACATCCCCTCGCCAAAAATTCAACATGAGGAAAACACTGTCCATCAACCCCGATTGTGCCCAAGCACCAAGCGCCGCTATGCAAACACAGAGTCCACCTACTCTCGCCCCACCGGATTCCTGCTCTCTGTCCTGCTGTCCACACATCAAGTGCAGCTTGATCCTGGACCACGATGGATCCAGGTCTCTGTGAAGATTTGGGCTCAACAGTCACCGACCTCCCGCTGCTTTCATCCATTTATTTTTCTGCCGGGCATCAGATAGCCAGCAGCATGCTGGGTAGTGGAGTAGCCTCAGGTCCTAGCTGGGTTAGCTTAGCTTCCATCTCAATTCCATCCTCCCTGGGGCAGTTTGGTGGCGTTTGGTCCAGCAGGTCTGACGGATCATCTCCTCCCAGGAGATGATCCTGGGATGGTTCATGCTTAGCGGAGATAATAATATTGATCTAAATAAAAGAAATAATGGTGCTTGTGCAGTCCCTCTGTCCAATGGGGACACATTTTGCCAGTTTCTTTTAAGGCATCCACAAAGTTAGCAACTTTAGGAGTGAAGGTAACAATGTGAAAGGGATCCATCTTTGTTCATTATACTACAGCTGCTACATTCATTCCTTCGTGCGAGGAGGAACATTGGCAGCACTGCCAGAGCCCTATAAAATGACCTCCAGCGGGCTACTCGTGTGCATGTTTCTGACCCAACTGTCAGAATCAGACTCCATGAGGGTGGCAGGAGGTCCTGACGTCTTCTCGTCGGACTTGTGCTCGCAGCACCATGTGGCTTGATTGGCATTTGCCAAATTACATCACAATTGGCAGGTTCGTCATAGGCGCCCTGTTCTCTTCACAGATAAGAGCAGGTTCACAACATCTCCGTACATCTGGCCACCAAATTTGGTGTGGACTCAGCACATCAATAGACCTAACTCCACAACCATAGGTACCAACCATCAGAAAAGTCGCAGACATATCCACAATAAGACTTGACACATACCCATCAAGTTTCATTTAAATTGACCTCAAGGGGGCGAAACAGGAAGTCAACTGATTTGGGCAATTTTAAGGCATTTTGGCCCACTTCCAGTTTTCACAGACGTACTTTGACGACCTCGTCCTACAGATTTCATCAACACCAAATTCGGTCATTACTATCGAAAGATAAAGATGTTGCTGTTATTTGGCTGCCATTTTGTGCCATTTAACATTCAACACAAAGTTATTTTTCAGGGGTTAGGGACGTTGGGAAATGTACAAAACTTGTAAACCCATTACAAAAGCTAAAATAAGGCATTTAATATGCTTTTTGTGCTTGGGTGTGGCAAGGCGGCTTGATAGAAGCCGCCACTGCGGTACGTTTGACCTAGATGTACGAAATGTCGGAGTCAGATTAATCAATTGCAGTCAGAAACAGTGAGTTGACATTTTTTTTATTTTGTGTGAATTATTCATGTAATTTTGGCCATTTCCAGGCTTTGTACTCCTCCTTGATAGTTCAGGATTTAGTTACTTTCCAAACTCAGATTATTAAAACAAAATATAACCAACTAATAAATGATAATTTATATAGAGTAAACTACCCAGCTGTAAATAAAGTATTTAAAATGAGCTCCACCTTCACCAGCTGCAACATTAAAGAGATAAACACTTCAATACATTAATACATATAATACAATAACATATTATATATTACTCTGCATAATGAATATTGTACTTTCGTTTCATTAAGTATAATCAGATGATAACACTTTTGTACTTGTCTTTGAGTAACATTTTACATGCAGGACTTTTACTTGTTATAGAGTATTCTACACTGTATTATTGCTACTTTCCCCTAAGTAGACATCTGAGGACTTCTTCCACCACTGTATGTTAAAGTTAGTTTATTGAATTATTAAAAGAGTTTTTTGTTCACTCACACACACAGCTGTTGTTCTTTTCTTTCTTTTGTCTCTCCGCCATCTGCTGTCTGTCTGTCTGTCTGTCTGTCTCTATACTGGGACTTTGAACTAAGGGCGTTTGCACATGGACTTTCTTAATAATAGTAAAATTAGTTATTACTTTTAGTTACTTTGGGAGCCACACCGTACTATAATGTTATGCAACCTGAGGATTGTAATGCAAAACCAGATGGCACCTGATCTACTTCATATTATAGCTATATCCAAGAAGTGCCTGACGGGATGCTTTGTGGGTGCATCTACCAAGCCTATAGGCAAGCGGGAAGAGCCCCATTCTACCGCAGTGTTTCCTACAGGATTTTGTGAGACTAGGACTTGGACCCTGAGCAAAAATTCCCCTTCCCCATATGCCATTTGTATTCTTATCTAAATTACATTTTGAATGCAGGACTTCTACTTTTTACTTACACTGTAGTCATTAACACATTGGTTGTAAATTCATCGACAACAGTTGAACAGCTTACAAGCACTGTCTGTGTAATGATGCGCACACACACCATTATTCCAGCAGAGTGACAGAAGTCGCTGCTTGTTTGACCTGTTGCCCGTGTTATAGGAATACAACTGAACATCATAAATCATCGCACCTACTTCACGAACCCCACAGCGCTCGATATCAGACAGTCTGCTGGAGCAGAAGTTTATGTTTGCCAGCAGTAGGCTGACAAAACAGTTTTGGAAAGGCAGCAAGCACAGATTAAAAAACCCACAGGGCTGTGCTGGACACACTGGACACACTGACAGCAGAACAACTTCGATACAAATCATAAGAAAACTAGAATGCCATTCGGAGAACGCAGACCATTCATGTGCTCCTTGATCCCATTTCCTGAGTTGGGAAGGAGGGGTGTTGGCATGAATTTTCTCAGTCCGGAACTAATTTTTCCAAATATTCTGACATTACATGAATGCAGCATGCCCTATGTCACAATGTTAATGAAAGTGAAATATAATGCGAGTACAATATATTTAGCTACAAACCGAGCCAAAAACATAACCTTCTTGGTAATTAGATAACTGTTGTTGTTGACAATGACCGTGTGATGAGTTGTTGTTTGTGGGTTTTGGCAGGCAGCTGTCCCCTCTTCTGGACATGAATGCCGACATTAGAGGGTGAGCTCTTATCCCCATTTTTTATGATCCATCGTGTCCTGCTTGCTCATCATTTGAGTACGGCCATTTGGAATTTTAGACCGTCACAAAATATTGAATTAAAAATTTAAATAATAATAAATAAATAAATAAATAAATAAATATATATATATATATATATATATATATATATATATATATATATGGAGTTAGGGTATTTTACAGTTCAAAAATACAGTTCAAAAATAAAATATCAGAATAATCTACAAAATAGAAGACAATAAGATAAAGTAAATTGAATTGAGTTTTTAACTGGTAATTAAATAGGGCTACAGATGAATAAAAACACAAAGAAAACAATATGTTTGTTTTAAACTTTAAAATTTAAATAAATAAAATGCAATCTTGTAAACATGTATGCAATGACATTAGATTTAGTATATTCTGCTAAATGTATGCTTAAACAGATTTTGTTACAAAACCAAGACGGTATCTGACCCCTTCTCTTGATACAACTGGCCCCAACAGGTGCACGATTGCAATTGCACAATGTTGACCCAAATGAAACCCCTATATCAAGGAGCTCCCTTCTGACTAACGCGCGCGCGCGTGTGTGTGTGTGTGTGTGTGTGTGTGTGTGTGTGTGTGTGTAGCGTTGTGGTATAAGCGGAGCGTCCACTTACTTACCCGTGCAACAGTATCAGTTTCCAGGCGAGTAGAAAGCCCGTGACAGAGAGCCTTTTCCTCCTCATCTCTCTCCAGTGGGGCTCCGGAACCTCTGCTCTCCTCGCAGCTCTTCAACCTCTCAGCACCGCAACGGAGGTCAACTCACAAACATGCCGTAGTAACAGGAACTCCAAAAAACTCAAGCGCGGTCGGTTAATTCCCATAAGTAGAACGAGAAACAGCAAGACAGCTACGGAATGAATCAGTTAAATGCAAATTTGAAAAAAGGAAGAGCGCACGACAGCTGTTCAGACTCTAGCTCTGAGCTTGGTCCGTGCCCTCGCGAAGCATGGGGATGGAGAGACGACCCGCCCGCTACTCTGGATTGGCAAGACCGGCAGATTGCTCAGCCAATCATCTGCAGGGTTGTTAATTTTTCCGGTTGAATCGCATCTGAAATTAGAAGCCCAGCGAGGTGGATATAATTCAACATCCACCCATGCATTATTACGCATCTCTCTCTCTCTCTCTCTCTCTCTCTCTCTCTCTCTCTCTCAGTGTGTGTCCCTGTAGCTCACCATTCTGTCAACCTTTCACATTTTCTTTTCCTTCTTCTTCTCTGTTTATTTCTCCATCTGCCTCATGCTCTCTATCTGTTATTCTGCTCTGTTAGGCAGGATCGCAAAGTATGTTTGTGATTCCTGGCTGTAAAGTAGCCTATGTTGATGACAGTTTGCCATATGTGGCCAAAGTAGTAGTAGAGGGGCTGATTCAAGTTCACATTTATGTCGAGAGCACCCTGAGGCAAGAATGGATGAACAGTGGTCAGGATTTCAGATATACAGAGAAAAACTGAACTAGGGGGATTTGGGGCATGTCCATTGAACTTTTATATTTGATATGTGCATGTGGAGATAAAAATTCGATAACAATATTTTTTAAAACCATGTCAGCAGGTATAAATGATCTGTCAGTGTTGCACTGAACAACCCACACTACAATCTGAAAATGCAGAAGATGCTGACAGGGTAACATTCAAGTGTTCAAGTAAAAGCAAATTCACACTGTTCTGTCTCGCCCTCTGTATTCACTGCCCATCCCTTTCTCTGTGACTCCTCAACTGTCTCTTTTGCCAAAGTATATTCCAAATAATTTACAAAACACCTTCTTTAATTCATATTTTATGTTTGCGTTTCAAACAGCACATAAACATAAGCAAAATGTGTGTTTTTACAAAATGATAGGTTATTACACTAAATTGATGCCAGGTGTTTGTGTTGTTAAATTGAGCCTTTAGGTTCCACTGTACACCTAAAGAACAAATATATATTTCTGTGGTAATAACGGTGTGAGTTGGATCAGGTCAGTTTATATATTTTGAACAGCACGGGGACATGATGCTAATCCTATATCGGGCACAATGTTCAGTACCTGTGCTTCCTCTCTCATCTCCATCACTGTTTCTTTTTCTCCCAGTCTCCTCATCTACAAGCTGTATGGGCTGAAAGTGAAACTAATTACTGGGCATCACTGGCCGCTGTTTAATATATATGGATATCTGGTGATGAATGACATTGAACTACAAGCAGTACAGTCGTAACACTATATAGTGTTGTGTTACATTGTGGCTCCTTTCCACCATCAACATTCATATTTTAACAGTGTGATATACGTTGTGATTTTAACCCTATATGGGAAAAGAATGTATTAAAAAAGAGCTACAATTTCTACATGGTTTATCAGACGTGGATGCAAACACCCTCAAGTTAAAGCTGAGAGGCTGCTCTTTACCTTCTTAGTCATTGTTACATTTCAGATACAAAGAACTGGATTACAGCACTCCTGTCTGAGTACTTACAGTGCTGTATTAAGTATGCTCAACAATATCTTTTGATATATCTATATACATTGGGTATATTCATGCTCATTGATCTATTCTCAGCAATTTCATTTTGCACGCCCTCATTTTGCAATGGGCTTACACCCCGTCCAAATAATCCACACAAGCCTGCTGTAATTCATCAGTTGTATGAATTGACAATTTTAGACAATTCCTATTTGTGATTTGTACAACATTGTTGCTTTCAGTGTTTAAGGTTTTTTGCTACATTGGCAGAACTTACCTTTGAGAGATTTGAGTCATTAATAATGTAAATGTAAGGCGGCAACCTTCAGTTCTAAAAGGTGAAGCCAACTTGCCTCCTTTTTAATAGCCAGCAGGGGGCGACTCATGTGGTTGCAAAGAGAAGTTTGGTTGTATAGTCTATGTGAAAATGACCCGTTTTCCTCTCCTGGGAAAAAATACGGTGTTTTTGGAGCAACCCATTCAAGTCAACCTCCTCCCTACTTGGTGTTTGTCACTCTTTATATTTCCTGCTTCACGATTGTGTAGAATACATACAAATTGATTTCATGAGGCTGATACAAATTAGTGCATCATTTTTTGTAGGTGTAGCAACAAACAAGCGGCAACCTCCGGTGCTAAAAAAATTAGGCTGGAAATTCCAAAAACTGTAGTTCCTCAAATAGAAATGCTCCAAAAGAGAAAAGACAATCCCAAGGACCCCCATGTTAAAAAATAAAATAAGATCATCCTTTATTAGTCCAACAGCACAAAATTGTTTTGGTCTATGTAGCTAATATTCCTATTCATGACACCTGTGTTGGGTTCAATTTTTTATATAACTCACCTGGTTAAATTATATTGAGGCTGAAAGTTCAAATGAAGGGTGTGGCTGCATTGAGTGACAGGTGGGTGTCTGCTCAGGTCAGGTCGCGGACCACAACCTGTCTGCTCTGCTGCCTTAGTTCCATCAACGATCCACCTCTTTGCCCACTTTTGGATTAGCCGGGAGTTAGGCTGTGGCGATGGTCTGAGCCACCCTCTTTGAGCTTCACACAGGCTCTTTAGAAAACCGAGGGTGACGTCACGGAGACTATGTCCATATTCTATACTGTCTATGAGAACAGCCCGAGATGTGACCATGACCATGTCAGGTTATTCACGCGGCTGATTCCCAGGAGCCTAAAACTGTTCTTTTGCTCCACATCAGCTCCATTGATGTAGGCAGGGATGTGTGTCTTCACCTTGTTTTTTCTTGAATCAATGATCAGCGCATTGTTTTTTGCTGATGTTGAGCAGTGGGTCGTTCTCTGAGCCCCACTTTGTAAGATTGATGATTTCCTCTCGATATGAAGTCTCATCATTCTTTTATAATCCCACCGATGAGGGTCACACTTCACAACAGAGTTCTCTCCATGTTGCAGTCATGGGTGTACAGCATGAATAGAAGGGGAGACATAAAAAGTTCTACATACACAGAGAGAAGGAGGCACGGGAGGAGTGTGAGGCTGCAGGCACCAGCGTGACACTCAACATTAGATATGCCTGTACTCTGCACAACTGTCGTTCACGCCTCCATCCCTCACAATCCTCTCACTAATGTGCTATATAAATTATCCATTAGTGTCACGGGATTTCACGGATAGGACCCAAACGCAAGACCACAGGAGACAGAGTCCGATGTAACGGATTTTATTTTGAAGATGTGTGAAGGTGTGGAGCCTGTGGTCCGACACCGGAGGGCAGGCGGATTGATGGTGTGAGTCCCGTGGCTCGACACCGGAGGGCTGGTAGCTCGACGGTGTGATGTCCCGTGGCTCGACACCGGAGAGTACGCAGATCGACCAGTACTCTACACCCATAGCAGAGAGGAGAGAGATTAGTTCAGGAAGGAACAACGGGGTTCAACTTACGGAACGGCGGGGGAGGCTACCGAGGCAGAAGACAACACGGACTGACAACCCAGGCCTGCAAGACCAGGGTTGATAGCTGCTGGGTAACGAGCCAGATTGTCCGCAGCTGTGCATCCATCAGGGCGGTGGCAATGGGAGGTGTCTGGAGGCAGGCCCGAGAAAACAACACCAAGCACATGGCACAACAAAACAAACAGGGGAAAGACAGACACATGAGGAGAGGAGATTGGGGGGAAACAGAGGTTAACACACAATGGGTCAGACAGGGATCCTGACAATTAGGTTCTGCATTGGTGATGTTTGAGAGCCTCTGTGAATGGATTCAGCTGAGTGCAGAAAGGGCTCAGTGTCAGCAGAAGGGTGTTGTGTTATTTCTTGGAGCAGATTTAATAATGACTTGATACCTAAATATGTAATGATAATTAATAACTTAAAATGATTAACCATAAACCAATGGCATTAGTGTAAAAGGTGAAGGGAAGTAATATAACTCTGCTGCAGCTATCAGACACAATTACTTCAAGCAGCATAATTATGGAATTGGATTCAATTTAGCATGCCACTAAATTTGGGAAAAAAGGGCAAACCTCGTGACATTAATCAATTAAGTGTCATAATCTCAGGGAACTATAAAATGGTGCTCTTGTACCCTGGGGACTCTTTTAGGATGAACACCCTGGAGAGGAGACACAGCAGAGGTAAGTGCTTTGAACATGCATGTTATTTGACAGCACTATTAATATATTCAATCATTTTAGTTGAAGATAACCAAACCACAAATATGTTTGTGTCTACAGGCCCGACCTTCAATAATTACTCCTGAGACCATATCAGAACCGTACAATAAACATTCAACTCTCAGTGTGTGAGTCTCTTATTGTCCTTTGTCTTATTGTCTTATTGGCATTTGTGGTTTGTGAACAATCCACAAATGCCTGCAATGGAGAGGGTCCTTGTCACAAAGGGTCAAGCCAAAAAGCCATATGAAATATTTATTTCCATCACCTATGACACCTGTGCAAAGTTCCAAGGCTTGTTGAGCAACCTAAGCCACAGAAAAATAAGCTTCATTTTTCACGGTGGATGATGCATTGCCACGGCAACAGCGTTTAACGACAACTCACAATATTCATGATGAAGCATTATCAATGTCTTACGGCTTACCTTACCAAATTTGAGACTGATCTGGGCAACTTCCTAGTTGGAGTACATCAAAGTATAAAACTTGTCATTTCCTTTTGCCAGTAGGTGGCGCTATGACTTTGTGAAAATGTTGGCATGGAAATGTGCTCAAGCCTGGACCAGCATCATGCATAACAGGTTTGGGGGCAGATTGAATAAAGTACCTTGGCGTTACAACAACTTCCTCTTTCATGGTGAACGGCACGAAATGTGTGCGACATGGGCGCCACATAAAACGAAGGTCGTTCAATGTCAGTAGACCATTTTAGCAACTTTTCATCATTAATGTCTTTAGATCATCTTGACCAAATTTCAAGTTGATCGCTTATATTTTGTGGGAGGAGTTCGTTAAAGTACACCAGAAAATGATGAAAAATGCAAAGAAATTAAAAAAATTGGCGGATTCCTGTATCGCTCCCTAGTGGTTGTATGCAATACAAATTTGAGGATATGTTACAGGACACAATGTGAACATATGCT
This sequence comes from Anarrhichthys ocellatus, assembly GCF_004355925.1. NCBI lineage: Eukaryota > Metazoa > Chordata > Actinopteri > Perciformes > Anarhichadidae > Anarrhichthys > Anarrhichthys ocellatus. The sequence continues at coordinate 843,053 of NW_022280137.1, forward strand.
TCAGATTTCGTGATGATGAGCCACATGGTTTTGAAGTTATACTATATATTGCTGTAGAAGGCCACGCCCCTATGAAATTCATTGGTCCATATATTCTTAATGCAATAACAAACAAGCTTTTCATAGCTTTTGATGATATATATCCAATAATGATGTACTTATTTGTACATCACTTTGTTTTACTCACTTCCTCACCATGTAAACTGTGTACAGCCCCACTCGCTTTCTGTTGTGTATTTTACATGTAAAATGGCCTAAAAACTAAATTGTATAATGTACAGTACAATTATTTTAAAGTGTGTTAAAAGTTGAATTTTGAAAATAAGTGAAAGCATGACTTTTGTATACTTTTTATATATTTGCAGAAAGTACAATTCTTTGATGGTATATTTGCAGTGAAAATGTCAGTATATTTTAAATACAAAAAAGTATATATTTCTTTCGCCTGGGTAGAAAGGCGCCATACAAGTACAAGTCCATTTACCAGTTTATCATTGACAGCAGGGCCAATGACAAGTTGGACTTTGCACTTTGGTAAATGATTGTATTGTAAGGCGTTTGTATTTTATGTTCTGTGAACTACAAGTCCTTATTATCATGAAAGCAAGGGTGTGAAGTGTTTGTTCATTATGATTATTAGTCCATAGCACCCTACAGAACTTCTATTATTAACACTAAAAGCTCTAATTCTAAGAGTTGATTGATGTTTGTAAATAAAAACATGTATATGTAGATATAGTAAATTCAAAAGTTGAAATATCCTTTAACTCTGTTCTCCTCACTTTTGGAATCATGGCTACACCTCTACACGTTCAGCCTTTATGTACCAGGTGAGGATCAAATTTCAAGAATGTCTCACAGTGGGCCCGCCCCAACTCTAGTGTTCACAGATAAAAAAAAGAAAGAAAAGAAAACCTCATACGTCTTTCTGAATCCAGAGGTCAGAACTGAAGCAGATTTGCTTTCCAAATGGACTCTCAGACCACATCAGGGAAGGTTTACCTCCAACCACACAAAGCTGGAAAAGTGAGTACACAACTTGAACATGGACTTTGCTGTTTCTCAGTAGCAGTGATCATTTATGAGCCTGATAGGGTATAGGATTGAATAGACAGCCTTGTTTTCTAGCAGCTTTAGATAATAATAGATAATAATTGCTTTGTTATGATTACAGAAATAAAAATGTGATATTAACCTAATATGAACATTGCCAGACAACTGACTTTACGCTACAGTGAATAAGTAAATAGAAACATACATAGCACAAAATTATAATATATGATCTTGTCCCGGGTTCATTCACATTCCACATTTAGCTGAGAGAACAAAGTGTGAGTTCTCAGCCTTTCTGTGTGTTGCTCAAACGAGACTCCAGAGCAGGAATCCAAATTAACAAGTTGAAACACAGCACAGTTTCAACACTACACATTCCTGTGCAGCACTGACAGCTGCATGCTCACGCTTTTCAGTATCACTGCAGAGCCCATTTGATTGAATTTCTAGATTATAGTCTTAAACTCTAACCTGAAACTGGTATAGAAATACAAAGTGTCCATTATGAATCACTGTTAACCTGCTGTATATGTTCAGAGTTTAATGCATTATATGAAACATGAGGTGCTTTGAGTAATGATATATAATATGCAGTCCTGTAACATTTGTTCCTTAACAGCCCTGTAAACTCCACAAACAAGCCACGCACTCCCTCTTTTGTTTTGAAGGAAGGACTGGGTCAGAGCCTCTGACTCAGAGGTAACGTGGTGGTTTGCCCTCACAATCTGACACTCCTCTGGACTTCCATATATGGAAAGCACAGAGAGGAAAGGACTAATGTTTACCTTCTGTGTCATATGAGGGAGGGGTAAAACTGACAAGCCCATTCACAGGAAAAAGGTTTAGGTTGGGGTTGGTGCATATGCGTAGGAGAAAAAAATGGATTCATGTAGAGGAGTAGAAAAGTATGTAATCCATCATTTGAACTACTGTATGTGACATAGATTTATTTACATGCTAGTGACACGGTTACGCTCGATTGCAGCCAGTGTTATGCTGACCTGTCATAACGAAGCTTGCAATATTTTAACCCTATTTCTATAAGCACAGGTGGAGCCCTCTACTGGACTCTATGGGTCCTCCAATCACAAGCACGCATTTGCTCACTGAAAATTTGCATAAGTGTAACCAGCCAATCAGGACGTGCCTAACCAAATACACCCTCTTCAGCCAGCGGTGTAGGAGCCGCAGGGCCCACTTGGTGGAGGGCACCTCCTGTGCTTATAGAACTAGGCTAACAATATTGTAATTTTCATTCCAACTCACACAGGCGTAGCACTCTACTGGACTCGATGGGCACAATGGGTACTGCAACATCCACCCATTAACACTGAACCTGACCGACCAAAGGTTACTCGCCGCAGCCCACCTACTTCTTTATAACCTAGGGCACCACAGCAGAGACGTAGGGACACCCAGCCAACCCAGATTGTACGTCCTGGAGCATGTAGGTGTATCATGTCCTGAAGGGGGGACTCAGATGCAACACAATGGACACACACCCCATCCTCTAAACCAATCCTGGGTCGTTCTCTTACTGAGGTCAGTGCAAGCAGCTGCGCTCCAGAGGCTCAAAGGGACCCTTCGCTAGGGAGGACCATAGCAGTCAGTGGGTATTGCGTCAGTTGGCAAACAGATCTACTTCTGCTTTTCCAGACACGATAATTTGGAGAGCCTTCAGAAAGAACAGGTGCTCTGAGGCCCACAACCAAGGGCTCTCCACCATCCTAAACAGGGTAGCAGACCGACCTCCTTCATGCCAGTTGATGAAGGCCACCATCTTGCAATTGTCCGTCATCACCAACACGTGCCTACCCTGTATCAGGGGCCTGAAGTGTTCGAGGACCAAGAACACTGTAGCTCGAGGGGGTTGATGTGTCTTTCCTCCATTGGGGCCACACATGTAACAGGTACTGGATCTCTGCTGAGATGGGATGTCTCCGTGCGTCCCTACACATTGAGAAAATCCACCAGACCTCGGCCAGGCTGTAAAAACTATGGCTGAGGCGGCATCTACTTGGGTGTAAGCAAGGGGGGGCTGCGATGCCCTGCCACAGTGGTCGTCACAAACATGAAGATATTGTAATTTACGTAATTTGCATGCGAAGCCGGTGTCTCAACAGGGATGACCAGATGCAGTGCTGGAACACTGCAGGCTACAGCGCGGACACGATCTCAAGCTCCGGCCTGCACTCATTGCAGCAAAGCATCACATATCTGTGCAGTCCATACCAAGGCACTCGAACCACGCGTCATAAAGATCTGTCCCGGTGATAAGGCCGGGACATAACAGGCACTGATAAGGTTCTTAAAGCTGCGACTCCATCCTTGGAGGTAGGCAGTCAGTGGGAAAAAAAAGAGGATGTCAAGCAGCGATGTGTGCTGCGTCCTATCCTGTGGGGTCTGCACATATTCCAGTAGGCACGGTCTGATTGGCTGGTTACACTTGTGCAAATTTTCAGAGGGTGAATGTGTGCTCTCGCTTGGAGGAGAGTATTGCACACGGAGTCCAGCAGAGAGTGGAGTGAGTAAGAATGAACATTACCTTTCTCTGTCATTAACCATCTCTCGGTCTCTCTTCTCAGAAATGGAAGCCAGTGTGGTTGTCTCTGTTTCCCCCCAGTAGTGGTGGAGTGGCTCGACTGGAAATCCAGTATATGGGAGGTAGTTACCTTTTCTACTTCAATCACTATTTGTCCCAGTACGGTGAAAGAAAGTTCCAGGACATCAGAAGAATATTTTTTTTAGATAACTGAGATCTAATGATAATGCTAAACACACCACACACAAGCAGTCAAACGATCAGAATGGGGCATAAAGGGGGACACCACTGATTTTACACATCATCATGGGTGGTAATATTCAGCCTGTGAAAACTGTGGCATAATATCTTCTGTTCTAGAGAGCTTTCTAAAAGTGTACAAAATATTAATAAATAACTCTGACGATGATTTTTAGGGAAAGCCTGTGTCACAAACTGAGACATAGCATTTCAAAGATTTGGGCTTTCGGCAGAAGAAGTCTAATAAAGTATCCTATTGAGCTGCATTGTGGGAAATGAAGGATGAGGAATTTTTGGAGCTGGACACATACTCGATACTAAATTCTGGATATCTCAGTGTGTACTGCATCAATGTTTTGACCATTTTTAGTTATGTGTGTCTTGCAAGTCTCCCAAATGTATGAAGGTGCAATGCTAAATTGGCTGGAGAACCCCTTCAAACAAGCCAGCAGTGTAGCCAGATTACCTAAACTACTTGGGATACTAGTTTGAAGGTAAAACTGAAAACTAGCACATCTGAAAAATAATAATTGTAATGATCCCTCATTGCATGGGAAGAATTCTCAGTGTAGTAGATCAAAGTTAAGGCAGCAAGTTGGTCTGTATACCGTGATAGATGTTGAAAACCAACAGTTTGATAATTTTACTGTTTGCCTTTGTGTTTCTTTTCTAAAACATGTATGCCCGCATGTTTTTTGACATAAAAATGCTTCCATATACACCGTATGGGCCGGTATATGAGCCCCATCAGCTTAAACATTGCTAAACTACATTTAAACATTAACTTACATTATTAAAAACAAGTCAACAACTCAAGATACAGCCCACAAATGCTGTTCATCTTATGAGTAAGGATAGTTTTTGTTATTTTAAAGCAACAACTTGTTCAATGACCTACAAATATTATTTTCTTGGTGTAAATAACCAGCCAAAAAAAAACTACTCATACTACTTAAAAGGTATAATATTTTACTGTTTGTAAACACACGGCATTCAAAATTGGATACTCCTCCTTGGCTCGAGGAGAAAGCAAGGGAGAGAGAAAGCAGTGATTGTCCAGCGAGTTACAAAGTGAAAGGAGAGAAGGAGTTGCGTTCGTGAGAACAAAGCAGTGTATCAGAGAAAAAAAAACATTATTCTTTGATTGTTTTACGGTGGTTACGTCTTAAAGCACAAATTAACACAACCACACTTCTGAACAAGCCTTTGGGGAAGATGCCGCATTGCCGGATTTTGGATGAATGCTGTTAAAGGGCATGCTTCTACCTGACGGCTGTGCTTGTATGCCAGGGTAAATGGACACACAGCCACTCTGCACACGGTAGATGAGAGAGAAGAAAAAGGGAAAAACAGAACGACGTAGCAATATATTCTCACCTGTCAAATACGGCCGCTTTGTATCTGACGGAGCTAAAGTGGGCCTTGTGCCCATGGATGTAATGCTTGTGCCTCAGTATCAGATGCCGAGGGGTGTGATAAAGTGTCAGTATCTGATGATCTGAACGGATTGCATACACTGTGACCTGCTATCGGCTGGGGCTACACTCCCCATGGGGCCAAAAGGCTCTTTGCTGAAGCCCAGAAAGTTCCTGAACACAGCCAAATAAGAAGAAAGGTGTAAATACAGGAAGAAGGCCGGGTGTCTTAAGATACTGACACCACCACACCTTTCTAGTGGGTCATAAGTGATGACTTTGAGGGATTCTTTTTGCATGCGTGTATGGATAGTTTTTTTTGAAAATTCCTGCATATTACACCAATGCGGCTATTAGGCTGGCAGAAGGTACATCCCAAGTCTCTTAAGTGCATCCATGTTTCCCTCACTTACCTAGTCCCTTCCCCACACGGATGCATGGAGAGACGCAAGGAAACCATGCAATGAGAGAGGAAACGAGGAAATGTGTTTTTAGAGAAATGAGACGTCATTTCCTCTGAAGCGTCACGTGAAGCGACGTCTGTTTCTGATGACAGTGGCGGCGGATCACAGCTGGATCAGCTGTCAGTTGGCTTTAACAGCTGAAGAGACTTTTTATGGAGATTGTGTCGACGCACATGTGCACTGTACTAATACTAGAGAGCTGCTGGAGCCGATCTCAGCTGGCACTGGGCGAAGGCAGGGTACACCATTATCGCAGGGCTGACACATAGAGACAGACAACTATTCACGCACCACTATTTGCCTACGGGCAGTTTAAAAAAAGAAGAAAATAGTTTGTGGTCCTTTTGTTGTTCAGACCTACGATTAACCTATATATTTTAACCAAATGGTGAATCGGAAAACAAAGCAAATATAAAACTTGAGAGTGATACACCTGAGTTTAATCTGTGATCTGAAACTTCAGTGATGTTGAGATACATCAGATCAGTCCGATCAGCTGCAGCGTCCAATCAAATAACTGATAAACAATGAGGGGGCCGTGACGGCCGTTAAACGACTTCCATGAAGGCTTCTCTTGTGTATCCTTGCTCATGGCTCCTTAGAGATCCCTCCTCGCTCCTCGACCTTCGCTCCTCTGAGTAGAAATGAGAACTTTGGGACGCCGTCAAGATGGCGGAGCAGAACAAATTCGGGCTGAAGCGAGGAGCGAGGAAATGACCAGGGACTTGAGATGTACCCAATCTTTGTGCAGTCTTAGAGGATATTTTCTATGCTCAAAATCAAATCCTCACAATGCAAATTGTGTGTGACTGTTGTAGGTAAGTTTGATGAATGTTATGAAACAAATACCGTCCAGGTGAATACATTATTAATTCTGAATTTATTTTTATTTTTGTTAATCAATGTCCTCATTCTGTGGGGCTTTATTTCAGGTTATGTGTTTCCTCAATGAATAATCTTAATATAACATTGCTGTTCTTCCATTATGGTGGCGGTGCTGTAGGTGATCATGTGGCTGGGGTCAGGAGACACTACCAGCCTCATGTGGACAAGAAGCTGAAGGTGGTTCGACTGTCTGAGCTGATCAGTGTCCTCAGACTCCCCCCAAACGCGGAGGCCTGTCCCATGGTCAGCCTTTCTGGTTGTTTTTCATGTTTCATCTATAAGTGATAGTTAAATAAATACTACAAGCTACTATCTGTGCTGTTTGCAGGAGAACATGTCAGCGTTTTGTGTGGAGACTCAGGACAGAACGATGGTGTTTGCTGCACTCAAAGAGGACAGTGTTGATTGGGTGGAAAAACTGTGTCGCAGCACGTTTCAGGTGAGGGGGAAACCGAAATAACATCAATTGTGTTAATTGTTAGTACCTTGATAATTGTTAGTCCAGGCCATAAGTATGCAGCAAATGTTGTAGCTAGTATATAATTCAGTCTGTATACAATGCCTGGTCTTCAGTAATCTCTTTTTTTTTGCATTTTTGCCTTCATTTGTCAGTTTTAGACACAGGGGAAGAGAGAGGGGTATGACATGCTACAAAGGTTCCAAGGCTGAAATGAACCCGAAACACATGCACGTGCTGTAACCACTCTGCTACGAAGCTGCTCTAGACTTTCTTTTCTAAAGGATTTTACAACTGTGTGCTTCCCTTCCCTCTCCTTCCCCTCTCTCTCTCTCTCTCTCTCTCTCTCTCTCTCTCTCTCTCTCTCTCAGAGAAGCTTTGGCTCAGACTCCAATCAGCTTCAAATGGAGGACAACGAGATATATGCCTCAGCAGATGAAGGTAAATAATCTGTTCCTACGCTTTTGTCTGTTTTTTTAATATTTCTGCTCCCATCCTTTCACCAGCTGTCAGCTACAGTCATTTAGCAGATGCTTTTATCCAAAGGGACTTACAATAAGTGTATTCAACATAGGTATTCAAGAGAACTACTAGTCACCAGAAGTCATAAGTGCATCTCCTTTTTTAAACAAGCATCTAAGAGCATAAACCAGAGCAAAAGCACAGTGCAGAAACAAACTAAGACGAATACAATAAGTGCTAAGTGGAAGGCTCAGGGTACCTTCTGTTATTGTGACACTTGTCTTTTTATCCTTTGAACTCTTGTTGTCCGGTTCTGAAGAGATTTGATTGTTTTATGTGTTGTATAAAACAGAAAAGTAACCAGGCTGAACAACAAACAGCAAATACAGCAATCTGCTGTACATGGTAGAAAGTCTTGTTCTGGATCAATTTCTGTAACTCCTAAACGTTATACCTTTGAGCATGTTCTTACTTAGAGTGCCATAACGTGGGACCGTACCTTAAAGGTACCATATGTTGTACCCTGTGATATGTTTGTGTTCTCACCAAATGCATTGTGTGTATCCTAGCGCTGCCCCCTCATAGTTGACTAATAGGTCGCTCCCTTAGTAGACTAAGATTTCTTTAGTCAATTAGTCATTTTTTTAATGCTTTTTCATTCTGAATGATGTATTTCCAAGAAACGTATGAGCAAATCTCTGGTTAACAGAAGATTTAAAGTGGTGCTTTTTGTGTGATTCTTTGTGAAGAAACTCCGTTTTACAGGTCTGTCAATTAAATCAACTATTATATTATTCGACTCAGAATTTATTTTGGCGAGGACTGCCCTAGTTCATCCTTGAGGCCTAATAAATGTGTTGTATGTATTTACATCCTCGTAAAATATTTGCAGTCTTCTTCTTCCCTGCCTTTGATGGCGCAATGCTACCAACAAGAGGAATGGCATTAAGCCGGCAGTTTATCTTCTTAAAATAGAAACTAGACCCATTCATTAAAAAATAGCTCAATGGCACAGCTAGTGACCAGAAAGTCCACAGGGCGTTTCTTATAAATTGATGTTGTCACTCTATTTAATAGTATGTTGACTTTACGGAATCAAACAGTGATTGGCTTCATCAAACTACAAGTTGTTGTAATGACGACAAATATTCTCTTCATCCTCAGAGTTCTGGGTGACGGTTCAGAGGACTGATGCAGCAACACGTTGCGGCCTGAAGGGGTCATACTGGCTGCAGGTGGGGCGAGAGGCGCTGCTGCTGAGAGAAACGCAGAAGAAGAACATTGTTAGCGAATGGTCATACGAACTGCTGAGAAGATATGGAAAAGATAAGGTAAGGTTTTCAATATCATTAACATTTCCCATTTACCTGCTCATAAGGTATCAATTAAAATGGAATTATACAATTTTCACACAGGTAGGAATTATGACTGGGCTGTTGATTTAGATTGCTTTTCATTCTTTGTTAGGATTGCATAAACATACTTGTGTGCCTTTTTGTTTTTTCTTACCAGCTGGCCATCACCATTGAAGCAGGTAGACGCTGTGACTCTGGTCCTGGAACATTTACCTTTGAGACACAGCAGGCTGAGAAAATATTCTCCCTGATTCAGAGTACCATCAATCGGAAGACTTCAACTGTTACTTTAGGCAACCAAAACCAAGAAGGTGAGAAAGTTCTCGTACCAAAAATACGGGCTCATTCCCCTCTCCCCAAAATACCAGATGTGACCAGTATGGCTGTCAATCAGGAGAACAAACTGAGGACACAGGGAAGTAAATCTGCTGCTTTACAAGAGAGTGCACATGCTCAAGAAGATTCGGTTGGTTCGTCAGAGAGTGTATCAGTGCAGCCAGCTCCTATCACCCTCATGCCTCTTCCACTGGTCCCCACACATGGCAACCACTCTGGAGGTCATCTTGGTGGCCAATCAGAAGCTGTATATGCTGACCCAGCTGATTGCATCCAATCTGTACCAAAAGCCCGACCGACCATGGCTCTGTATGTAGACCCTGCAAGTTTTCTCCCACTCAAACCCTCCAGCTCAAGAGAAACCATCCCTCCCCTTACTACCTGGGCTCCACCTCCCTGTGTCACCACCGATCACCCAGATCCAGTCTACTCGGAGGTGTATGACAAAATCAGTCAAGTCCAGAATACACAAACTGAAATTCAGAGCAAAGGAAAAATTGAGTGTTTTGCAGATGATGAACCCGTTTATACTGAGCCCAATGGCAAGAAGGATGAAGTTTCTCTTAAAACTGAAAGCAAACCAGACCCATTTGCCCATCTTTATGCCCAAGTTTGCAAAACAACACCAACATTTAGTCTTTCTTCATCCTCTAACACTACCCCATCCTGCTCTTCATCCTCTGCCTCGCTTACTGCCAGTATGAGCACAACAAAGGCCACAGACCTGTCTGTTGATGATGTAATCTACGAAAACCTGGGCATCATTTAATTTTGTTGACATATTTTGGCACAGTGACTGCTAGAGACATTGAGTTCATTGAGACACTCTGCCTACAGTAGTAAGGACTCCTCCCGCATGTGTATATCTGTATACAAACTAGTATTTATTATTTCTAAAGGGACAAATAGGGCTGTGTGACTGGCTATTCAAAAATAAGCTAGTTGCACCAAACACATTATAGTGGGCTCCCTAAACTAACCTTTCCTAGAGAGTCGCATTTTTAAGCACTGCACTCCTACTGATACATAATAGTATTTTTGTCATGCCATAAAACTGACAATATATGAAACTGTTAAAGACTTGTTTGTTAGTTAGTTTATGATGTTGTTATGTTACGATGATGTTATGATTAAAATGTGTATAGTGCTCTATAACCAGTGAAGATGAAATTTGTATTTTTCACAGTGTTGTTCATAAAGTGTTGAGAGTTGTGCTTTCTAAGTCCTCCTTTCTTTCTGAGCGACATCATTTGTACCACGAACACATACTGCAACATATCCTCATACAACGGCTCTCATGATATCTTACAACAAGTGACTGAGTATGATTGAAACAAGGCTCTGTAAATGAAAAAATAACATTCCATTTGTCATAAGCAATGAAATTAACTGTTGATCAATTCAATACACTTTGGAGTTTCTGCTGCTCCAGCCTCACTTTGTCTGGCATGAGTCTGTAGCTTATCATGGCTAGTGTTAGCTAATGTTTGCAAACTGCAGTTATAAAAGTTTAAAAGACATAGACATAACTAAGTTTCTCACTAATTCCTCTACATTTGGTACTGTATTTACCATTATCCTGTCACTTGTGGCCAGAGTGGCTGCTATTTCATAAAGGTGACATCGTTTTTACAAGTTTTTAATAAAAAAACATCTAAATAGTTAAACCTGACTTGAAGCTACTTCAAGGAACTATATGTTTGTGTTGATTTCTGTGGTCCCAGGGGAAAAAAGGTGGAACTGTTTCCAACCACCAGATTCCCTTTAGAAAACCTCTCATACAGCAAGGTCTGACAGTCCTGATTCTTGTTCCCTCATGCCTCACTTCCCTTCAGCGTGCCCAGCAGTACGGCCTGGGCATCCAGCAGCGCGATGATGTCGTTGACTCCCAGCGAGGACTGGCGAAGCAGTGAAGGGCCGCTGGTGTCTGAGCTGAAGGAGAATAGGCGATCTTTTCTCTGATGGTCTCCTTTACTCATGCAGGTCATATAGAGGCATCAGTATTACATTAACAGGACAATATAACCTCTGATCAGAAGCTCTGTATCAGCACCAATTAAAGTAGCTTGTTCTTTTGAAACTGTTGCAGCATGTGAGAGTAATTATGATTCGTTCCAACTTAGTCCTTAAATACAAATATCTCATGAACACCGTGAGGGAATTTCCTCAAATTTGGCACAAACGTCCACCTATGGAGCTTTGAAACTGTGATTAGGTGCCATTACAACAATGGATACATGCAATAGGATGCACTTACCTCGTTAATTAATTGTTGGCACAGATATGTACAAAAATGGAGGAGTGAATCAGATAAAGCTTGCTAGTAAGCATTCAGAGTGAGGTACAAAAAGTCGGGAATCTATGGTGATACAGAAGAAAATCTATTCCCAACGTCCAAATGTCCAGCCTGACATAACATGTAGATCTGAAACATGCGATGATCAGTTTCAGGTCACAGACTGACATCATCAGCGTTCAGATCCGTGTTTCAGTTCATGTTGGACAAGGCCTGAATATGTTCAGGAACAGAGGATCGGGGTTTCTCGTCCTGTGATACAGTGCTCAAGGTTTTATAGCTGCAAAGACAAAACAGATCAAATCTTTTTTACAGAGGGTCAGAAATCACAATTTGTGGAATTGAAATTCATGCTTTCTGAATCCTGTCACAAATACATGCCGTCAGGATGATGGTTGGTAAAAGTTGATCCTTGTTCAGCCACGTTCAGTGGGTAGACAAAAAGGATGCAGGATTTGTTTGTGTCAGTACACATATTTCTCTTACAAGGAGACGTGGGTTAGAGAGTAAATGAGGAGACTTAAACAATTGGAGAGAGAGCAGCTCATATCGGCTCACTGATTACAACAGCTTCTTATGGCAGTATAAACAGTACATTTCAGATTTGTCTTCATTTAGGTACCGCCTGGCATAGAAGAAGTACATATTCTCTCATCTATTTTGGGCCAGATCCCATGTGGAGATCCGATGAAAGAGGAATCTGTTATCTGCCGGTTTTTCAGTCACTGCTGCCTACGACCAGGCTTCATTCTTCTTCACCTTCAAATGTGATTGTGCAGATATAAATAGGCTTCTTAAGTGACCTGAAATATTATTTGGCCTTAGCATCCATTACAGATGGTGATTTGGCTGTGTGACCATTTAAGACTTGCAACCATTGATTCATGCACATGTATGCCAGAAATTTACAGTGTGGATTTCTCGTTTACATCTTGATTTCGTCAAACTGCTACAATATATTGCTCTGGTGGTAAACAACTGAGCAAGCAAGCTAGCTTAGCAACATCATTAGTAACAAGAACCGCAATGCTGCCCGCTAAAGAAAGTGGAAAACAAAACAAAAACAGCAGAACAGCGCCAGTGGAAAAATAATGTTTTTTGTATTGTTTTAATCATTGAAATTATGACCATTGAATGCATAACCATGCCACAAACAACAACTAGATTCATTGTCTTTTTTTATATATATATATATACCTAGAATAACATTACTGTATATTCATTATTATGAATTCATTTGTTTTCATCATTGTTATGTCTTCAGTTAATAACCAATGCAAGACTATACACAGGTCCCACAATGGGGATCTCAATGCACTTACACACCAAGAATAAGAGAGAGGCAGAGAGAGAGAGAGAGAGAGAGGCAGAGAGAGAGAGAGAGAGAGGCAGAGAGAGAGGCTGAGAGAGAGAGAGGCAGAGAGAGAGAGAGAGGCAGAGAGAGAGGCTGAGAGAGAGAGAGAAAGAAAGAGAGAGAGAGCTCAAAATGTTCAATAAGTGCACAAAAAACTTTTTTCATTTATCTGAAGTTAAAAACACTGACAAAATATCCATTGTCAGGCAATGAAATGATAGAATACTGTTACTGTAAAACTAGACCCTTAAAAATACTGACTGTATGCAGCCAAGACACACCTGAACAAGAGACGAGTCTGGTGGAGTCTCCCTTCCTTGACACTGATGGTAATTGTTTTTGTTTTGTTTGCTTTTTGTCAATTCCGGCTGCATTTACACAACACAAAGAACCGGGTTCGAACTGTGTTTTACCAAAATAAGGCTGGAAGAAATTACATTCCACAGGGTTTGGGAGAAAAGCCCAAGAGAAGCAAAACTAGTGCCTGTATGGACACTCAGCCACTAAATGTGTTATTGCATGTGTTGTTGACTGGCTATGTTTGGCATCTCTAAGTGTCCTCAGGTTCGGCTTCACTATTACCAACTTAAAGGCAGGATTAGAAGGATATGTCTATTGCGATTTGTAAACACAGCATTCTGATTTGCTTTTTGGGCCGAATGATAAAAAACAACCCACACGCATTTCTATCAGTCTGAGGTGCCATCTTGTGACCAATTTTGCCTCTTAAAAGACTCTACAGGCATTTTTACATTTTTTAAACCTCTTTTTCTACAAATAACATTGTGAGTATTGTTTTAAATATTGTAGCACATTATCCAATAAGTATTATTTTTAGATATTTTAATGTTCATGCTACCTTTAAATTAGCCAATATATCCACTACCTTATACGGATTTCTGGCACACATCTGTTTTTTATATAATAGTTTTCTCTTTCTACCTTTTTCGATAACCATTGTGTTGCAAATACTTTCATGTGTGTGTAAAGGCAGCTCTCTTAGGGAGTAGAGGCTCAATACATTGGGACTCAACGTCCTCCTCCAGACTCAACCAATAGGAAATCATTCTCCCGGCTGCTCACCTCAACTGTTTCACATATATGTATATCTTTTTACAGAGTTAATGTAGGTACAGTGCTTAATACTGACCACAAAAACAACAAAAAAACACATTTACTTTCTTTTGAAATAAATGATTTCACATTTAAAAAGTCTCAAAGATTAAAAGTTGATTGTAAAATAGTGAAATGTAATTGGTGAAAAGTAAATGACCGATGAATTTCGGCTCAGAGTAATGGCGGTGGTGGAGTGTGTGTGTGTGTGTGTGTGTCTGTGTGTGTGTGTGCTGGTAGTCTCGTCAAATCAAACCCTTCAATTACTAATGTCATCAACACTATAACCATCATCATCATCAGCACCGTAATCATTCTGAGGATAAAGTGAATTCCCTCTCAGTCATCTCTACTGGCAGATAGAGAATCATCCCTTCACAGCTAGAACCAGGACATCACAAATCACAATCTCATTCAGAATCATGGTGATATTTCAGTTGATCATTTTTAAAACCCCTAACTTTTAGATCAAATTGAAGCAGGTTAGTTAAAGTCTCATCCCAGCAGGTGTAGTTCTGCTGATATAAAACGAATAGTATGCAGCATCCAGTATGAAAGCACATGTGGAGATAAATGAGACAGCAAATGTAAACTGGGAACATTCCTAAAACCACAAACCTATCCAGTAAAGTCAACCATTCCTACGGGAAACCATGGGCTTATTAGCTGGGACTTCATTCACCTCGGTCTTCATTCCCATTACCACTACTCCAGTAGAATCAATCCCTGCAGCCACTAATGGTGAGTTGTATCTCTTTGTTCCTGGTTCCCTCAGCGCCTCCAGACCTTTTTCTTTTTATAAGTCAGTATTCCCAACTCTCAAGTTACAGCACTCCATCCTATCCATTTCAAACACTCACAAACTCTTCATAAGAGGGAAAGCGGGACATTGATCCTCCATCTTGAAAAACCTCCTGCTCAGAGCTCAACCGTTACAACCTTCAATGATGCCACTCCTACACGACTAAAACACCACCCAGAATTCCTTTTTAAAATTCAACTCATAAATAAATGGCTGTTTTGGTCACATTAGTAGGACGGTGCATTAGGGCCATTGAAGGTAATAAACATTAGAATGATTATGGAGCCTGGGGAGGGGGTGATATTCCGAGAAAGAACTAAGAATTTCTGAGATCAAATTAGTACATTTATGAGAAAAAAAATGTAATTGGATATTCTCTGAGAATAAAGTGGCGAATTAAAAGACACACACCTTTGTGTAGTCAAAGATAGAATGTGTTTGTCTCTACTTTCCTCTAACTTTTACAATATTAGCATTTATTCATGTTTATAAAAGACACAAAGAAGGAAAACATGTCTATAACATTTTTCTTTCCTCGTAAATTTGCCACTTTAAATCTCACAGAATATCCTTTTTTTCCTCATAAATTTACAGCTTTAATCTTGGATATTTTGACTATTTTGTCAGACTATTACCACCCTCCCCCTCTCCGTAATTATTATCATTTTTTTACCTAAAATGGCCCTGATATGCCGTCGTATATTAGGGCTTGTGAGAGAAAGATATAAAAAAGAAAACATAAATGAGAGAATTGAAACTCTCGAGAAGACGTTTGGTGTATACGCATGTGTATGTGTGTTTGTGCATATTTGTATGTGTGCAGAACCACTGAAACACAGAATCGTTACATAAAAATGTGAAAGTGATGTCGCCCTACACCTGCCCCATTTGAAGAAAAAACAAGGCTAATATTATACATAGATATTACTGGTAAAAAATGTGGCAACATTTTAAAAAGTGAGAAAAAAAACATTGTTTATCAGACCGATGAGAACATGCCACTTTTTAAAAGACTTAATGCTGATAAGGTGTGCTGTTTCTGAGGACAAATCGTCAGCTTATACAAACTGGGATGAAAGGGGGAAGAACACAAAGCCCTGTTTCATTAGGTGTTTTAAATGGCCTCTTTGAAATCCCCAATGGCATTGTAGGTGGTCTTACTCCGAAAGTTCAAGTGACCTTAAGGAGCCTCATATACCATATAGAGTACAAATAAATCAATATTTGGGGGATTTGGACAATGAGATCATTTATGACATCATCTTCATTTGAGGTTTTTTTTCCTCAATCAGCATATGGTTTCATTATTAATATTACAATGAACTTTTAAGTCTGCATTTAATTTCAAAAACCCAACCCCCTGCGCCACAAATGGCTACTTGTGGAACATATACCAGTCAGTATGCGGAACAAGGATATGTGGATCAACTAATCACCTGGGCTTTAAGGTGAACAGGGGCACATAGAGAAAGAGGATGGGTAGGGTTGCAGGGAAAATGAGTCAAAAGGAGGAGGGGAGGAAAGGAAAATGTATCAAAGCTACTCATTTGTACCTGGGAGGTACACATTTCCTTGGGGACCATATTTCTCTGCAATACCAGTCATCATAATGTGGCGAAACGACACGACACAGCATGACAACAACATACAACACTGCCTGCACAACACCGACCATTCAGTCACATCTACGGTATGTGTGTGTGTCGTGAGTGTCTGTGTGGATGAATTCTGTATGTCTCTACTGCACATTTTGATGCTGTTGGGGAGATACAGTGATATCACCCTTTTGAACGGCCCCCACATTACGGGGTGAGCTCATAGACACTTAACTCCACCTTGTGTCTGCTGTAGATTGTTGACTTTAGTGTGCCATGCTAACAACTCATAGCAGTTCTGCAGCAAGCTATGATGATCACCATGGTGACCGAGGTTGACACCAAGAAAAGACCAACCTTTTAGCATAATATTTGCATTTGTTTTTAAAAGAAAAAGACAAAGTTGGTCCAAACTAATTAGATGTTTAAGACCACAAACCAGTGAATTAAAATAAAACAAATCTTTGGGTTCTTCTGGTCATCATTGTTTCTTTCTGCAATATCTTGTATGTTTCTTGTGCTATATTATACACACACTGTACTTGTTTTGTTTGACAAATTCTTTTGTAGTTTTCCAGTTGATTGATCTGCCCATTCACACACTGCAAAGCTACTTTGGGGAATTGAAGATGAAGGCAAGCTTAGGGCCCAAAAAGGCAGAGGCCAGCGCTGGTAAACTTAGGCCTTTATGACTTCAGAGCGAAGGATCATGAACTCTTTAAAGTCAATGTTGCCAGGTTTCCTTTTTGGAACAATTTGAATTGTGCGATCACGTGATCATGGAGCTTCTGATCGGTGACTTTGAGCAGTATGCAATCTGCCATCACCAGCACCACTTCCTCTGATGAGGGTTTGTTCTGTGTTTGTTTTCACTTTTTAAGGTAATGGTAAAGACTTCACTCAAAAGTCAAAGTCAGGGTTAATATAAGTATGAGGCAAACCAACAGAGCAGATGCTAAAGTGTTAGCACAGATCACCTGAGCCAATGATCTACTGCATGGGTTTTGTGTGTTTTCATTATTTTTACGTCATCAAATTAATTCTGCCTAATAATGTCCTAATTTGTGTCTTTGAATGTATGTTTGTGTTGTCGTTCTTTCTTTGATGTATGTACTGTATGTTTCTGCTATCCTTAGGCTTTTGTTAGGCCTTGTGTGTTTCTGTGTGTATATCAGCTTGTGTGTGTGTGTGCGTGTGTTGTTTCTCTCGTAAGGGTGTGTTTATGTGTAGGCATTGAGACGTTCTTTGGAGCGTGTGGAGTGGATGTCATGCAGCTCCTGCTCCTCCTTCGATTTGATGTCCTCATACTTCTGGATCCGGCTAGCGTCCTTCAGATAGCCCCAGTTAGCAGCTAGAGCCATCAGGAAATGGACCTGAAGGAGGAGAGGAAAGCCAAGGTTGATTCAAGTACATATGAAGTAAACCAGAAAACAAACCTC
The DNA here is from genome assembly GCF_004355925.1 of Anarrhichthys ocellatus. NCBI lineage: Eukaryota > Metazoa > Chordata > Actinopteri > Perciformes > Anarhichadidae > Anarrhichthys > Anarrhichthys ocellatus. The sequence continues at coordinate 860,861 of NW_022280137.1, forward strand.
TAGTTTGTTTTGCATATATTGACACCTTTAGTCCAAATGGTACACAAATGAAATACAGATAAAGTTTGGACAAAGTCTGCTTAAACAATAGATACTAGGTGTGTGGACACAATGATAATTCTACCAGGTGCATGTAGTACAATTTTTATTCTTTTGGAGAAAATGTCTGCAAATCTCTTTCAAATGTATTCTATCACTCTTACCACTAAACAGCAATAACGTGCAAAATTCATACTACATACCAATGGTATATCTTATGTACTATATATACTATATACTGTCTATGGTCACAGTACTTTTTTTGCTTTTATACAAAAAGAAACTTAGCTGTTTTGTACGAAAAGAAATGATACAAAAGTCGGGTGGATTGGCGTCACTTGCCAATCAACAAGAGACTATGAAATGTCAATCAAACTTCACAAAAAAGCAACAATTTTATTACATTGAATACTTTGTTTTTGTCTTTTTAGATCTTCCTGTTGCCATCCCACCACCAGGTGCATATTTTCACATGTGCATTGAATTGCATCAACAATACACAATCTATAGGGTGCCCTGATGGGGGTGGTAGATAAAAGAGAGGGTTGCTCTTCTCCCAGTAGATGGCAAACCCCAACTTGGTTAGGAGTGAGATCAATTGAGCTGTATAAAAGGTAGATAAATGAGAGGGAAAGAAAGAGGGGGAGAAATCACTGTCCCATAAATCCATCTTTAAGCTGCACAACCTAACCACACTAATGCTGCTCAGCCCACTTCTGGACAAAAATAACTCCATTTTAGCATTCGCTCACCCTGCAGCTAAAAATAATCCCTCATGGTATCAACAAGCATTTGTGTTAGAGTTGTAGACTTGAGGCAGAGATCTGGTCACGTTTGGCCAACTCAAGAGCCAAGGCAGCAGGCCCTAGTACACTTAGGTATCATCAGCTAATATTAGCTTGCTGCAGATACGGCGACCATCAGACCATCCTCAAATTGTGTGTATTCTTGCTCAGTTGTTAGTTAGTAGTTGACTTTTTTAAAGTACCTGATGACTGTGAATTTAGATTATGTGGACCGAGTAGTAGAGGTGAAATGCTTTTCCCCTATTTTTACACTGTCAACTATCAAATAAGCGCAAAAATGCCCTTTAGTTCCTACGGAATGGCCCCCAGCCTAAATGCATAAAGTACAACCCCTAAATACTCCAGCTGTTAGTGTGGTAGAGGGCTGCTCTTCTCCCAGTGGATGGCAAACCCTAACTTGGTTAGGAAGTTTGGAAGAATTGGGCCGTTATAAAACATGGGGACTTTTCTCTGGACTTGACCATGATGATGAGGTTGTCGAGATAGAAATACATCCTAATGCCAGGGTTGCTTAGCAGCTGCAGTGCCTTGTCCACATTTCTGCAGAAGGTGCGGGGGGCAAGGGAATAGCCAAATGGCTGCCTGTTGTTTCCTGTGTTTCAAAGCCACCTCGACGTGAACTTATGCATCCGTTAAGTTGATTGTGGTGAACTAAGCCCAGCTGAACCAGTTCCAGTAACTGCCTGATGCTCAGCATGTGGAACGTCTTGCGGGCAATGCATTGGTGTAGGTACTTCCCTGTGCGCCCAGAATAGGATTAATATTATGCTGATTAACACAAACAAAAATTCTGTTATCATGACATAAATATATATGTTCTTTGGGTTATACAGTGAAACCTGTAGGCTCAATTTCACAGCGAAAACACCTAGGATAATTATAGTGTAATAACATACTATTATTTATTTTGCTTGTTTTGTTATTGTAAAACACGCATTTTGCTTACGTTTATGTGCTGTTTGAGACATATTTCTAAAATTCCAAGATTCAAATTGATGTAACTCAAACATAAAGATTGAATAAAGGTGTATATCATTTTAAGTAAATCACATTTTTCAAAAATTTCAGGTGGTGTGCCGCGGAACTCAGTTTTTGGACCACTGTATTTCTGAAATACTGCATATGGCCATGGTTGCCATTAGGTGACATTATGACAATGAGTTAATGTTGGCATGTAGTAGTCCTCAAGGCATGATTCTTATCCAGCATGTCCGGTCTGGGGCAGAGTTGACCAAGTACAGTCGAGTAACAACAGCTTGATGTACAATGGTGAATCATTGTACATCAAGTTATCAGTCGGTGGCTCTATGACTATGATTCAAAATTGGCCTATAAATGTATTCAGGCCTGGAGTCTTTTTACAGTTTATTCGTTCATGGCGAAGGTTCAAAATTCCCCAAGCCGCCAAGCCACCACCGTTCAACAATTACTTACAATCTTTGCAATGGAGCACTATCAAGGTCTTTAGGCTTTTCTGACAAAATTTGAGAGGGATGTGACTGATCTGCTAGGAGGATGTAAAAGTACACAACCTGTAACTTCCTGTTGCCAGTAGGTGGCGCTATGACTATAATTCAAAATGGTCTTATAGATGACTTAAGGGAGAGAATATGATTGAGCATTAGATATTTGGGGCAGATTAGACAAGGTATGGCCAAGTTACAACAACTTTATGTCTGCCACAAATGTCTAGGACAAATAGTTTATGGGTTATGAAAGGGGGCAGGGCTAAACTATCGGTGGTCGGGAACAACTGCAAATCAAAAGAAAGAACATTTAAAAAAAATTTTAAAAAAACATATTCGAGTATATAGCACAAGAGCTGTTTCAGTGAGCTTTGTGAGCATTTTTTTCCTATTGTAATTTGACCCACGGATTGGAGGTCATACCAATCAGTGGCAATTAGTTCTCAAGGCCCATAGCCAATCAGATATGAGAATAATGGTTCTCACCATGGCGATGACAGCAGCTCCTGCTCCTGCCAGTGTGCACACGAATAGATGGAAGGTTAAGTCCAGCTGTAACACAAAACACAAGCCATTTTTGGTTGAGTTTAAATTTCTCTGTGTTTTGTTTTGAAACAGGTCACAAATCATATTTGCTATCTGTATCACTTCAAATTTCTTTAAACGTCTCTCCATTTCTTCTTACCTCATTGGATTCACACATCTTGAAGAACTTCTCAGAACCAGTACACACCTTCCTCTCCTCAGAGATGGTCACCACTCCTGATGAACAGAAATATTAGAAACACATATTCTTCATTACTCTGGCCATCTTTTTCACCCATTGTTGTTTTGCAAGAATGCTGATGAATATACTGAAGAACCTTTGGATATAATTTTCCTGCTGCTCTGAACAAGTATCTGAATTTAATTAATAACATAGACTGACATTTATGATTCACTGCTACTGCACTGTTAGTCACTGGAACTGTACAGTGTGACCACAGTGTGCTGCTGGTGGGAATGCACTCAAAGTGACCTGAAAATGATCACAGTGTTGAATCCAAACCTTCATGAACCAGCAATTTTATTCTTGTGAAATGTTGTAATTATTATCCATGAGAAATGTTTATCAAATACATGTATTGGTTTCCTGACAGGAGGCCAATTTGCAGTTAAAAACTTTGGACAGTAGAGGACAGTGCTGCAAGATACTGGTGTGCCTCTTGGTGTGTGTCTTCTGGTGGGCGCTCTGGAGAACAAGATGGTGGCCAGAGCAGTGACTGCATCATGTAAAATAATATAAAATGTCTCAATTGCGCCCCCTACAAAAGTCAAACTTTGAAGGTCTACGCCCCTCACACTGCATGTCCGATTGACATGAAATGTGGCACACCTGTCCGGCTTCGTGTCCCCTACAAACAAGCCTATTGATTGGACCATTCAAGTCCTAGATTTTCTGCCATTTAGAATTTTTTTTAAAACAAGTTTTTTTATTCAATTCTATTCTACTCTTCCTGAACCCTAGATCTGATCTGATTTTTTGATATCTTATTGCGTTTTGAAGATTTTCACCAATAAACTTCAAAAGGAGCAAAATTTGCAAGACATCCACATAAGGACCTGAAACATACCGTGCAAGTTTCATTCTAATCGAATCCAGGAGGGCCAATTTGGGCAATTTTAAGGCATTTTGCCCATTTACTGTTTTTACAGAGGTTGTACTTCAACAAACTACAGATTCCATCACATCAACACCAAATTCGTTCAGTACTATCTTAACAATTTCATGATGAAAAGTTATTCAATTTGTGACTTTTGATGGAACTATGTTGCTGTGGCGTGCTGCAATTTTGTGCCATTCACACAAAGTTGTTTTTGAGGGGCTAGTGATGCTTATAAATGAATGAAACTTGGCATGCTTTAAAATAGCTAAAATATGCTTTTTGTGCTTGGGTGTGGCAAGGGGCATCGATAGCGCCCCTACAAATTTTCAATGAAACAGCCCTCACCTTGACCTAGATGTATAAAATTTAGTAGGCAGATGTATCACATGTACACTGCTCTAAACCCAACAGGAAGTCAGCCATTTTGAATTTAGAGTAAATTTGCCGAATTCCAATCTGGTCAATACAAATTGCTCGATCTGATTGCTTTTTTACTTAAATTTGCTGCGGATCATTACTGGACAAAGCTGATCAAAAGTTGTTGAAAGCGTGTTGTTATCTCATTGTGCTTTGATGATATTGAGCAATGAACTGCAAAAGGGGCGTCGGTGTGGAGTTTGCATGTTCTCCCCGTGCCAGCGTGGGTTCTCTCCACGTTCTCTGGCTTCCTCCCACAAAGACATAAAGCTTAGGTTGATTGCTGACTCTAAAATTGCCCGTAGGTGTGAATGTGAGCGTGAATGGATGTCTGTCTCTTTGTGTCAGCCCTGGCGACCTGTCCAGGGTGAACGGCAGAGGAATGTATTTTTATACCAACAATGGCTTGTGTAACGACGCGACAGTGATTCTGCAGCACTGTTCTCCTGATCTGGAATCTTTTATCATAAACTGCAAACCCTTCTACTCCCCTCGTGAGTTTTCTTCATTCATACTGGGTGGTGTTTACATTCCACCGCGGACCAACATGTAGGAGGCACAGATACTGTGTGTGGAGCGGACCAACCCGGACTCTGAAGTTATTGTCCTTGGCGACTTTAACAAAGGTAACCTCAGTCATAAACTCCCCAAATACAGACAGGTTATCAAATGCTCAACCAAAGAGGAGAACAATTCGATCACTGTTACATCACAATAAGCTGGGCCTATCACGCCATCCCTCACGCTGCACTCGAACACTCTGGCCACGTCATGGTCCATCTGATTCCTGCATACAGTCGTGAGGAAATCAAAGCAGTGGACCAGTGAAGCTATGGAGGATCTTTGGCCATGTTTAGGCTGTACAGACTGGGATGTTTTCAGGACTGCTACCAACAGTCTGGATGAGTACACAGAGGCTATGATGTCATACATCAGCTTCTGTGAAGACAGCTGTGTTCCAACAAGAACCAGGGTGCGTTACAACAACGACAAACCCTGGTTCACAGCTAAACTCAGATAGCTAAGGTTGCAAAAAGAACAGGCAGTGGGGACAAGGACAGGTTTAAAGAGTCAAAATACAGGTTTAGCAAGGCGGTCAGAGATGCTTAACAACAGTACTCTGAGAAACTTCAACACCAGCTCTCAGCAATTGACTCTGCTTCTGTCTGGAGAGGTCTCAGACAGATCACCAACTACAAGCCTAAAGCCCCCCACTCCATGAATGACCTCTGCCTGGCAAACGACCTGAACAAGTTTTACTGTTGCTTTAAAAGACAGTGGGACAGTCCTGACCCCATCCCCCATGACCCCATCCACCAGCTATAGACCACCAGGTCCCCTTCCCCCAGCTCAGCAGGGGCCTGCTCCTCACATCCATACATCCCAGAGCCCCCTATCCCCCACCACAATGACGACTCTTTCTATTCTGGAGAGACACTAACAGACTGTTTAAAAGTCAGAACCCCCGCAAAGCAGCCGTCCCAGACTCTGTCTCTCCCTCCACCCTGAAACACTGCTGATCCGTGTTTACAGATATTTCCAACACCTCATTGGAGACATACCACGTACCCCCCTTCTTCAAGATGATGCTTCCTCAGAAAACCAAGGATCACAAGACTTAATGACCACAGGCCAGTTACCCTGACCTCTGGTTAAGAAGTATTTTGAGTGTCTTGTCATGTCTCGCCTCTAAACCCTCACCGATCCACTACTGGACCCCCTGCAGTTTGCCTACAAAGCCAAAAGGTCTGTAGACGAAGCAGTCAATATGCCGTTCACTTCATCCTCCAGCACCTGGACTCCAGGTTCCTGTTTGTGGACTTCAGCTCTGTCTTCAACACCATAATCCTGTCTCTGCTGCAGGTCAAGCACTCCCAGCTGCACATGCCCGGCTCCACCTACAAGTGGATCACAGACTTCCTGTCTGACAGGAAACAGCATGTGAAGCTGGGGAAACACATCTCTAAATCTTGGAACATCAGCACCTGAAGTTTGCGGATGACACCACCCTCATTAGACTCATCTCTGGTGGTGATGAATCTGCCTACAAGTGGGAGATTAACCATCTGGTGAACTGGTGCGGACTAAACAACTTTGAGCAGTCTAAAGACAGTGGAAATAGTTGAAATACCCCACCTGCACCTATGACCCTGTGTGACTCCCTGTGGAGTCCTTCTGCTTCCTGGGCTCCATCTTTGCCCAGTACCTCAAGTGGGAGCTGAACATCAGTTCCATCACCAAGAAGGCTCAGCAGAGAATGTACTTCCTAAGGCAGCTGAAGAAATTCAACCTGCCAAAGACAATGATGGTGCACTTCTACACTGCCATCATTGAATCCATCCTCACCTCCTCCATCACCATCTGGTACACTGCAGCCACTGCCAAGGACAAGGGCAGACTGCAGTCTATCATTCGCTCTGCTGAGAGGGTGATTGGCTGGAATCTCCCATCCCTCCACGACTTGTTTGCCTCCAGGTCTCTGAGGCGGTCAAGAAAGAGTGGACACACACTGTTTAAGTCCCTTCCCTCTGGCAGGAGGCTGAGGTCCATCAGGACCAATACCTAATGCCACAAAAACAGTTTATTCCTGTCTGCAGCCATTTTACATGATTTACCATTACCATTACCATCGACTGTTCTACCTTGAATCTGGCCCAAACTTCACATGCTTCATAACAGCACAGGAATGAGGACAGCAAGATACCAATATTGACTTACCCGCCAGTTAATTGCAGACAGACATCTGCGTTATGTGACAAACTTCATCTCATTCTTAGAAAATTTATATATTATATGGCTTACACTTCAGATACAGCAACATAATGAATGCTTCTCGTGCCTCATCTAGTGCCACGTGGTGGACAAAGGAAGTTGTGCCAACTTTGCACTACAGTACATCATTTCCATTGTGATGACTAATAAAGTCCAGGTTAGTTCAGTTTAATTAGTTTTGAGTAGGGGAAAGATCTGGGCTTCATTGTGGCACTTTTGTGGCAATTCTGTCACACACAGAGCTTTTTACATAGTGTGTAGTAAGTAAGTAAGTTGCCTGCACTAAGTGGGAGGGCAGTAATCATTCACTGCAGGGGAAATTTGGTGTCCAGGATTATGAGAACCTGTATTTAACTAGCACTCGAAACAACTTCTGTGGATAAGAAAACCATTTTCACTTTAATAAACCCAAAAGGGAGGAAATATAATTGCTTCTTTCAAAATGTATGACTTGTAGTTGTGATCTGAATGATATCATCCAACAAAGATTTGTATGGACACCAGTACTTCTCAGGCAAGAACAGCACAGTATTATGCTCAAAAACAGGTAATTATTAAGCTTGAACTCAAAAAGCCAAGAGAGATAGATGCTTTTCTCTGTCCTCTCCATGCTTTTGAACTGAAGTGAGTGGCACACACCAAACTGACGCAGATCCAGGCAGAGGTTGGCTCCCTCCACCAAGCTGGTGTTCTGACACATGGACCAAACGTTGAAGTACATGAAGACCGGCAGGCTGGTGAATGCTGTCACTCCAAGCCATACTAGGAAGAACAGGTAGGCCAAGAACATCAACTGCAAACACAGAAAAAAGATATAATGAGTGACAAATACGACGTGTTTTGCATCAGTGATGTGCTTTTTGAACATACTAAAACAGTGAAAAATGACTCGTGTTTTTTAAATGAACATTTAAAAAAAATTTGTTTGTCAAAGGTCAAAATCACTGTGACTTCAAAAAACTTATTTCAAGTATTGATCTGCAGAAATGGATGTAAACTGCAACTTAACTTGTTGGCAGAGGAAACTCATGATATGCACTGAATTAAGAATCCAGTTTAATCAACTTAGTGACTGCAATTTATTATCCTATCCCATTATTGAAATATCATAATTCTATATAGAGAATAGGTGTAGAGATTCCATGTTTCTTAAATCAATAATATTTACAGCATATAACTATCACCTACATGTGGGTATATCACAAGATATTGCCTTTTTATGAATGACAATTCATTATAAGGGCATAACTTCTCCGATTTAACCTGAACATGTTTTTAATCAAACAAATAGGAGACAGTGCATTTGTTGGGGACTATTTTCAGTTTAGTCCACATTTGGTGCTCCAGTGAGTATTTGTGGCAGCAGGAGGCTTTACGTGGAATTGTCAAAGTAAACTACTTTGGTTGTGTTCATGGTAATGATGTAACATGTCACCCAGTGCAACAATGTGGCACACTGATGTGTTTTTAACAACAATGGAGCTCTATGGCTCACAGAGGAAGAAGATTTACCAGGGCTTTGATTCACCCGCAATACTTGTCAGTACGATTCACAATTCACTGTTGGTTTTGGTCTTTTCATGGTAATTATTGACCAAAGGAAACATAGGAAAAAATAGGAAATAGGAAAAATGGGATAAAATGTAGTTTTTTTTCTAGCCTTAAACTTGAATACATATTCTTATCCATTAGTAATGATCAGTTACTGCAAACTACCCAAAAACATCTTGCTACAAAGCGCTCTATCCGAAAGTGTAACAATAGAATTTAAAATGCCACTGTATCAAATTAAATCTGCTGGTTACAAAGTTCTCTTACGAATGCAGTCAGGCAGCGTCCGCAGGCAGTGATCTTGAACTCCCCATAGAGATCCCTAATAGCTCCGGTGGTGAAAAAGCCCTCAACCAGCAACAGCACTCCAAACACAAAGAATCCAGCTGCCAGGCCGTAGATGATGTACTTCAGGATGTCGATACTGTGGAGAGAACACACACACACACACAGTGCCAGTGATTAATACGTATGTGTTTATTTCATGCTACACTGCATCTTGAAATGTTATTTGTAGGCATAATATAAGTCAGAGATGATAATTAAAGATGGAAGATGAGTCCGGATCTGGGTTGGGGGGTTGGTTTAGGCAGTGGGTGGGACTACCTGCACTTTTCCTCTTATATTGAGTGGAAAACATGTATGATTCGATAACTTACATTCACAGTTGTGTGACTATTCATTTTCATTTATAACAATTATGAGAAATAAAAACACTCTATAGACTGTGATGAGTCCATCCTAACTGTGATGAGATATGTTTGGCATGAGTGGAATGCTATGTAATTTGTAAATCATCATCAAGTCATCATGCTAAAACATGAAAACCCACAGGTAAGGTCCTTTAATCCTCCAGAGAAATAAAGGGTTACTAAAATAAGTTACTTACATGGTAAACACATCCAGTGTTTCTCCCGGAGCTCTGATGACTTCAAAGTAGTTCTGAAGGATGGTAACGGTGCCGCTCAAAGCCTCGTGGCCACACCCACAGAACAAGGCCACACCCATGTAGAGGAGAATAGTAGCAATGAGAGAGGCCCAGGGCAGACTTCCCACACATCGCTCACAGCACTCCTTGCAGCCTTGACATACACAAAAAGACAGAATTGTAAGGTTGGCAGCATCTTAACATACAGTATGATGAAATCAATTAAATAAAAGTTGAACAGCAAGTGAATGGCAATCGACAGAATGTCAGTATATACTAATAAGATGATTCGGAAAGCTGATAGTTAGTACACACAATGGTAATGAAGATATAAGGTAAGTACAAGATCTTAAGGATTAACAGAGAGAGTTACACAGCTTAAAAATGAACAAATTAAACCAACCAACATCAAAACATCTTTCTAACAAAGTAGAGAAAGTAATGCAAATCAATGACACAAGCACCCCCTCCCAATGAATTTTACTCTTAAAGATTTAGCTCCATTGACAATGGAGAAACAATTATTACAAAACATGTCCTAACCACATTCTGAAGTGTATTCACACATTTTGAATTTATTGATGATCAGTTGATGTTTATAATTATCTGGCTTTAGCCTAGAGCCTTTATCTCCTCTATACAGTAATATTAATTAACACACAAAGCTTGTATACATACATACTTAGTTACTGCTGACACAATGCAAAGACATACATCAATCTGTGGCAGCTGCAACACTTCAACGTTTTGGTGCCATCTTACCCAGAGTCAGCTGAGACAATCAATATCACTTTCTACTCTGTGTCCAGTACATACAGTACATCCATGAGCCTCCCTAAGCTCTTTAAATTACACTTGTCGGGCACTTATTAGAGAAGTTAGGCAAACAGGCGGTTAGAGCACCATTTTCCATCCATTAAAAAATCTGATTAAACCAGAGCAACCAGATAATTTATGAAATGTGATGTTACTGTTGAAGTTATTGAAATAATTTCAAACAAATTCCATCCACTTCACCGACACTCGCATGCACAGTGTACGCAAACAGTCATGTGATATTCATCTTCAGGGTTGCTAGCATGGACAGAAATCAGTTCACAAACGACGCTAAAACGCATGTGTGGACGGAGATCATTTTTTCTTTTAAAACCCCGTTTTTAAACGAAAACGTATTAGTGTGGATGTAGCCTTAGTCAGTGTTGATGAAGATTTACCTGTGATCACTCTTTGTCTTTTCTATGCCATCCTGCAGTGTTTGGCATATCTTGACGTGATCAAATAGAGTTCTCCGCCTGCAACATTGTATAATTGTGCAGTGGCCTTGAATGATGCACCAACAACTGGATTTAAGCAGACATTTTCACTTGTGTGGCTGCCTTTCCAACTGTGATTTGCTGCAGTTGCAACCAGATAAAGGCTAATCTGTCCTCTTTTAGAATAGTGAGGGGTAAAGGCCACAGTACAGGGCAGAGGTTCCCAGTCCACAAATACATCAACAACCCACATATCCATGTTTATTACAATGTGATTTTCTTGAAACCATGGATACTGTAATAAGGATAAGGATAAGGATGTTTATTGTCATTGTAACAATAAACATCAGGTAAATACCATCTTGCAGGAGGTACAGTAAGACTCTTTTACTATGTAACTTAATCACACATTAACAGTATGTGTCCAGCTTAACTGCAATAGGTCTGTAACAAATAATTAGATTCAATGCGGATTGTTGTATTTCACCAACTGACCTGCCTTGCATGTGCATGTAAATGAGAGAATTAGACTACATGGTGAGGGCAGGGTTGGGGTTGGGTTTAATCAAGTGACACCCACCACATCTGACTGGTATAATCACTGTGGACGTCTTTTAAGACGCAGATCCGTTCAGTGCTGCTAGATGCTGAATCCAAAAATGATCTTAAGTGTAATGAAAACTATTTAAAAATTTTTACAGCTAGAAATACATCTATCAATGGTTTTCCACAAGGATTCTTGATCTATTGATTTAGAGAAGTTTCTTCTAATGTCGAGGTGATCTCACAAAAACATGTGAAATGACCACAACCTCCTAACAGCGCAATACTGGGTGGTGGTGTTAAAATTGCTTAACATTAGGTTTAGGCAATATAACTCATGTTATATTTATACAACAAAACAGTTAGGATTTGGAAAAACATCATGGCTGGGCTTAAAGTAAGTACGTAAACTAAGTACAGTAAAACATGTCACGAACGTAACTTCACAATAACTCAACAACACTTTGGGACGTGAACACATCTTCCGGTTGAAAGCCCTGTCTTTATTTGACCCACACACCATCCCCCCCCCCCCACCC
>NW_022280137.1:873220-901237 GCF_004355925.1 Anarrhichthys ocellatus
GCTGTGTGGTGTATGTATTGGGGGTGATTTTGAGATTCCATTTTGATTAAGAAGACATAATGGCCATTAAAAGAGGTGTATGTTTTGGGGCTAGCTTTGCTTGTTTGACAGGTGTTTCTGCCAATCACAACCAGCTGTAACGTCTACTGCTTTCTTTAAAAGTCTCCATTCTGGACTTTAAAAATCCATATCAACTTGAACACACACTCCGTCTTTAAAATAAGCCCACATGTAGCTATGCGGACTCACTGGAGCCTGCATGTAGACAGAGCAGCAATCCTACAGAAAGACAATCACACAAACAACGCTTTCCTACCCCCCTCTCCCTGTTGTGTGTGTGTGTGTATGTGTGTGTGTTTGTGTGTGTGTGAGTCATCGTGCTGCTCAGGTTTAATGGACCAGCCTTGTTGCCATGCCAACAGGGGTGTGGCAGGAGCCTGCTGACCCACTTTGCCTGTAGCATTGTCATGGCAACAGTGTGGATCTGCGTACAGTCACACTAATGCACTTTTTCACACACACACACACACACACACACACACACAGCAATGAACGCACAAAAACACATTTACATAAACACAAAGTCAGCCTTCAGCTTCACGATGGTCTTAGTTTGTGGAAACAATCAATGTACAATTTCAATGTGCCTCTCTACAAAATATGAGCCGGTTACGGAGGAACAAAAATGTCTGCTATGTCCAGCAGGAAGGTACCATTTTGTGCCATTTTTAGATTCAGAATTTCCAAAATGTGCACGTGCCACATTCTAATAATGGTTTGTTTTACACACACCTGAATCATTTCATGTTTGTAATGCCATAAAAGCCATTCATAAAGAATCAGATCCAGGTCACATCATAGCAACAACTCTGAGGCAGATGGGCAGGCATAGAGAGGAAAATGATGATATTGTGATATTAATGTGTTTTTACAGGCATGTGTGAATGTTGTTTTTTGAGAGAGAGGGGGTTTCATGCAATGTGTTTGTGTCTTGCGTATAAATATTTTCATATCCGCATGTATATGACAGTGCAGTTCTGTGTCTGACACTGTCTGTGTGTGTGTGTGTGTGTCCTGAATTTCTGTCATGTTATAATCCTCGCCATATTTCCGTATTTGGGCTTCACAACACAGGACAGACGCTGTGACCTGCTAAAAAGTGGAATAGGTTAAAAAGCAGCCATGTACTGCATCTATGTGTGGATGCTTTCTTTGTTTAGGAAGAGGGAAATAGTTTCAGATGTGCTATTACAACAAGAATCTATTTGCCATCCTATTATTCAAAAAGACCGTAATGTATCTGCAACATTGATAAGGGAGTCGGTCATCCCCATTTTTTATTTCCTGTTTTCTTTGAATTATTTTAAAATCATTTAAAAATGTATTCGTGATATCCCTTTCTCCTTTACACAGGTTGGTGTTTACAGCAACATTGTATTATTCATTATTTATTACTTTTTTCATTCATTCATATTAGACATCGATGAAATCTTTTATATATTACACATCGGTAATGTCATTGTATACGTTCCTGGTGGTTTCTGTGCGGATGACAATCAACTTGAACTGGAAATATGATTGATGGAAAACCAACGTCTTGGACTAATGATGGTAATGTCCGTCGGTCTATTTGTCCGTCCATCCAACACATTGATCTTGAGCATGAATTGTCATTGTTTCCAGAGGATCATTCCTCATTTAATCTAGTACCACCACCACCAGGACTTAATTCATATTCACATATTTACAAATCCATCCTTTTAATTTTGATCATCCAATGGTCTTTCCCATATAGAACCATCTATAGGACCAAATTTGACCAAATCATTTGACATAAGACGTTTCCGATCATGGTGTGTTATTTGGGAGTGGTTTCTCGCACACAGTTCTTTTCTAGCTTTTCCCATTCAAACACGCTTTCATACTTTCACATTGAGACTTGGTGCTCATTTGGCAAGAAATTTGGCCAATGCTGTCTAGCCTGATTGTCTAATGCACTGCTGTATGTGTGTGTGTGTGTGTCTGTCTGTCTGTCTGTCTGTCTGCATCACTGTGTCTTAGCTCTGAGAGAGGATTACTGAGGTCTCTCTCTCTCTCTCTCTCTCTCTCTCTCTCTTTCTCTCTCTCTCTCTCTCACACTCACACTCACACACTTACACACACAAGCGCATACATCAGAGACACACATACAGTGGCATGAAGATGCACTCAACAGTCAATTCCAAGTTCATCCCCACTGCAGGCTTTCGAGTGAGATGCAGTTGAGCACAATGGAGTATAACCCAGAAAAATGTAAATATATGATTATTAAAACAAATCAGAGAATACTGTTTGGTTCAAGTCTGAAGATTTAGAGAAGGTCCTTTTGTGTGGATTGTGGAAATGTTCTGTGTGTGACTCACACACACACACACACACACACACACACACACAGTTAACTGTAGACTCTGCTGGCATTGACTCCTGAAATGATTCTCCTAGCAGCCAAACAAATCCCTCCTTGCCTCTTCATCCATCACTCACTCATAGAGCCTGAGTTGTTAAAGCAAGCAAGGAACCAGTCGATAATTTGGCGAGATATATTTCAGTCAGATAAAAAAAATGTGAATCTCAAATCCTGTTCCTGTTTGACATGCCAAGATTGTTCGATTTTTAAATGCACTAAACATTACAATAGATGTTTATTTGGATATAATTTGTTGTGCCGGATGCTTTCCACCTGCATTCACAGTAGCTGGAGATCAGTACACAGTGCTGACTGGATGAATAAGTGGTTCATCACCAAGAAATTGTTCAGCTAAAATCACTATAGGAGAAGAGCAAGTCAATAGCCGAGCAAGCAAGCATCCTCAGGATTCACCAGTTCCCCACTGTGTCCTTGCAAAAATGTAGGATGACATAGTTCTATTTTCTGTTAATGACAATATCGGCTGTGATTTTTGCAGGAAGGCAGCCCCGCTCCAGCACCATCCTCTTTTTCATGACTGCTTTAACATAAAGAGGATACAGAGCAGCTGTACAAGAGACAGTAGGAGGGGAAGCCCCAGTGACTCGCGAGACCAATCGCATTTCAGTGATGGATGCGTTTCAGACAGACAGACAGATTCTCAAGCAGGCCGTCAACAGGAGGCATTACAGCATTAATCAGCTGATACTGTCAATGGGCACACAAATGGAATGGGCATGTACTGCTCATGTCTACCTGCCAAAGCGACATGTAATCATGATTGGGTAATTATAAAAACAAAAACTTGAACATTCTAGATGGACTATGTGTTTCCCTTGTAGGTGAAGTTAAGACAACAAAAAAAATCGAATGCATTGAGGAGTATTAAGGTGTGCCTCTATGCGCCGCCCACAGCTCTCTCCTAAATCCTTTTTTTCAAGTTACATTTCAGTTTCGTGACTGATCACAGGCAATAGATGGTTTCTTGTATTTCAACTCTCAAAACTCTGATTTCATAAATATAAATATATTCCACCAAGACATTTTTTAAATTGACTCACAACAGAAAACATCAGCCTGACGACAGCCTGACAAATGGTGAACAGAAATATAAAGTGTGCAATATTTGTTGTTGTAGTTAATGTATTTAACTGTATCCGTTTTCCAAAAAAATCCTTTTGCAATCTAACCTGAGTAGACTGTGCACATATAAACCTATAAATACACCTAAATAAATAAATGCCTTAAAGGGGACATTCTGCATTGACTTGTTTCCAGTTTCATTGTCATAAAACACAAATATTCAGAACAGTCTGAAACACCATTTCACACAACATAAATAAAATACAGAAAGCTATTTAAATGACAATTCATTTGCAAGATATTTTTCCTGTTAAAAGGAAAATCCCCACTGAAATAGTTCGTGGAGAATTGTAACCAATCCCTCCTTAAGCCAAATGGCAGAGAGATAGACTAAAGTGATGTTTTCATCCACAGAATAATGTTTCTGAGCAGCTCCATCGAGGAACTGGAAGCGCTGCCGAGACACTATGACAGCAGCCTCTGAGACAATGACATAGGATTCTCTGATGAAACCCTCCATTCAAATACAAGTATAGATACAGTATACCGCAAGCTCATAATGTGTCACAGCTACTCAGAGTGTCACAATACCACACCTTTGTGGTTGATTGAGTATATAGTGTAGGTTTCTCGCTCTCTGTGCATTTAGAAAAACAATGCAAACATCTAAAAACAACCATACCCAGCAACAGGGTCAACCACAACTCCTCACCTACATATATTTGGTCCTTGAGCCTTGATGATGAAGATCTGATGGCGGATCTGCTATCAAAGTTTGTGTTAACCTCTTCCACCCACTATTGGTCATAATACAGACCAGTTAGCCAGCTGCTCATAGTGTGTAAATGCCATACACTCACAGGCAGCAGATTGGACATTTCGATTAGCTAGTTTTGTATTTCTTATGTCAATAAAAGGTCATGAAATTATCTTCAGAGAGATGCAGCAGAGCGCACTATTGCCACGGCTTCCTCCTCTGCTTCTTTCTCTCTCCCGTGCTCCTCACCCCTCACACCCTCTGTGGGCCTGCAAGTCAATTTGTATTGACTTATTCCTCTGTCCATTAAGTTCCTTTCTATTAGTGGTCATAATAATGAAATGGATACGAGGCGAATACACAAAGTCCACTTTCAGTTGTATGACTCCTGCCAGTTTTCCGTTTGACTTCTACAATAAATGATACGACTTAGGCAAGGCGTATGGATATGCTGTATAATAATCAGAAGACTAATCAGACTTTAGAATTCTGCACTTTGCACAAATGATTTGTTGTTATTAATCATATTAGCCAGCAGCACATCTTTGTCAGTCATGTGTGCAGCCAAGTTCAGCAACATAAGAAAAGAAACAAACAGTTATCCTAAAACCTCAAAGATCACGAGGGCAGAGAACTGATGACCATTTGTGACACAAGATTAAGGTTTAGGCCTTGTGTGGAACTGATTTAAGACCCGAACCAGATCCCTGACATAGAACCAATTCCACACATTCTCTGGATAGAAAACGGTGCATCCTTGCATTAGAAATGTGAAAATCACTTTCAATCTCATCACATTGATATTAAATACTAAATTCAAGGTAAGTCATCAGTTTAAAATTAGGCCCGTGTACGACATATGGTGCTGTAGTCTCTCTTCATGTCTCTACCAGCCGCTCGGCATCACTCGCTGTCTCTGCCTAGATTCACATACTCCCCCATGTCTCCTCGTCGTCTAACCTACCATAGTTCATCACACATGGAAACACACCTGTACTTTGTCAAATGTGCGCATCCCATTCATTAAAACGAGAAGATAAGGGGGGGTGTAAAAAGAAAGCAATGACGATGGACAGAATGACGCAGATGTGGGATGGGAACTAATAGATAGGAAGAACAGAAAAAAAAGAAAAAGTATCTGTAATAAAAAAATCACGTTTGCTTGAAACATCATGCCTCCCTCTCTGGCTTTCTGATTGGCTAAAACAGGTTCCTTCCAGAGAAAAATACATGAATCCGCCTATCACACAACGGGATACAATTTCAATAGCCGTGTTACCATGGATACAGTGTTAATAAACGTGAATAGTGTGACAAATGCAAATAATTGTTTATTTTTGATTAAACAGATGCATCCTCGATTACATTTCTGAATCAGTTTAAGCAGCAACAATATGACCGATTTCAGACTGAAGGTAAATTAAGGAAATGGACACGCCCATTTTTAACGTTGACAGCAACAATATAATGCAATAAGAAATATGAATATGCTATTTGGCAAAGAAAAAAACCATACGGCAAGAGATTACTTATATGTTTCATTGTGTGAGATTAGAAATTGGCAAAAAAAAATGGGTGGAGAAAGAGAGGGAGGGAAGTGACAGTGAGATGGTGAACATGAAAGGAGTCAAAATAGAGGGTTAGAGACAGAAAAAGATGGACAGAGAAAACAAGAGACAGAGCCCTGAAAAGGCAGAGAGACCGACTGAATGTAGAAATATAGTGAATGAGAATGACTGAAGAAAAAAAATACAGAAAGGGAGAGGGCTAGTGATGGAGAGATGTGAAGAAAATGGAGGGATAGGGTAGGGAGTGACACAGATGGCAGAAAAAAAGGGAGAGCGAGGGAAAAAGGAGAGGGAAAGGCGTTCAGACAAGCGTGGAGCATCAACAATGAAGGCTAACAAAGAAAACCCCAATGCAGGCATCAATCACTGAACCACTTGGCTGTTTTTTTGGAAGGTTTTGCCCCACACTCTTCTACCCCTCTCCTCCCCCCCTTGCCACTCCCACCTACTCCTCCATCCATCTACCCAGCCATCCATCCATCCATCCATCCATCTGTCCGTCCATCTGTCAGCACAGGCTCCAAAACAACACCAACCCTCTGGTGTCTGCCGTCTCCTCTCACCCTCAACCCAAACAACCTGCTTATTTATGCATCCCTTCACAAAAAAAAAAAACGTACAACAAAAAAGGGTTATATAATCTGTGATATTATCATGAGCAGACATATAGATGGTATGATTAAGAATTCAAAGCCTATCGTCCCACTTCTAGGAAAACAGGCTATTTTGGCAAATAAATGTACAGACAAAGATCTCTGCTTGTTTTTGCTACTGCAGGACATGTATGCTGTCTTCTGTCTCTCTGCCCACTGCACACACAAAGGAATCCCATGATACCGAGAGGAACGGATGAACAGAACAAAAGGCACAGCTGATTAAAGACAAATGAGATGAACAAATTAGTCTTCTGCCTTACCTTTCTGGCTTTGTGATTCATCCATGTTTTCCTCCATTGTGGCAAGTTACAGTCCCTTTGTCTCTATAGTGTGAAGCTGTTTAAAGCCCCTTGCTAGCTCTCAGCACAGTGTGCGTGTGTGTGTGGGAGGCTGTGTGTGAGAGTGATTTTTTTTTTTTTATCTCCCTGTAGATGATGGAGGCTCAGGGAAGTCCCTGTTTCAATTTTCTGTTCTCTCTCACTCTTCACACTACATATTTGGGCTTTTCTATCATCCTGTTTCTTTAATTATCTATAGCTTCAGCTTTCTATACTGATATTGATTTAAATAATGTTTGTATCAAAAACAGAAAAAAACATGTAAAATCCAATATAATTTTTCTTGATATAAAGCTATTTCATTTACACTCAGTCAAATTTCATTTACATTGTTGGGACATTATTAGATTTTAAAAAATGAAGCGTTAAAAACAAGGTGTGAGGCAGGTAAGAGTTAACCCATTTCATTTAATAAAAAAAGTGTACATTAGTTGATGTACGTCTGTATTCACTCTAAGTGAATAAGGCACTCTGACAAAATCAATAATTGCAAATACTGACACATAAAGAAAGCATACTAGACTAGAGAGAACATCTTGAAAGCACCATTAAAGTGCGTGACTCTTCTGAGCGAAATACACTGAAAGACAACAACAAAGAGGACCCCTCAAACAAGGCAAACCTTAAAATGGTGTGTAGTACAGTGAGCACATGATGAAAACACAGGTACCACAAGTGTAAGTTTCTCAGCCTTCACAAAGGAATAGATTTTGAGAGATAGAAACCTCTGCCATGTACAACTCTCACCAGGCTATTCATTATGCACTTAACTTTAGACACAAAGGCTATTAAGATTGAATCCAGCCCAGTACTGACCAACAGCTAAAGTTAGAGAACAAAAGTAAAGTGATCATTTTAAGAAGAACACTTCAATAAAAAAGCAGCTTGTTTTCTCTGGAAATCATAAGCTAACATTAGCTGAGCAGACTGAGAGCTGGCAACAGGATCATTTCAAAGACGTCAGATATCTTCAGTTTAAGGCGTGACTTTAAGTTGTTTTTTTTCATAATTAGTATATGAAGAAAACTATTATGGTCTGACTACCAGCATCTTTCACTAAATGAATTCTGCTTTTGAATGCAATGATTATTATAATGAAGCAATTTAGGTATTACCACTAAATGTGAGCGACAATAAATTAATTGGTTTTGGGTAATTGTCAAAGAATACAATTTTATCAAATCAAGAAATCCTTCCATGGTTTCCTACACTCCAAAAATGTAGGGAAGTGAATTGTTTTTTATAACAATGTGATTGTTGATAATTCCTTCAGGTTTATTTTCCAGTAACAAGAACCAACAACCAGTCTTTATTATTTTTTTTATTGCAAGAAAAGAGACAAGACATGAACCGAGCAACACAATGGGTCAGCGGGATCAGTCAGGCTGGGTCAACCGGGTGTTGTGGTTATTGACAATAAATGTTATTTATTTCATTCATTCTTTGTTTTTAAAAGGCAATTTGTGTATTGTTGTTGTGTTTTTTCTCTTTTTTTGTTTGACTGATTGTTCCAGCTTTGGGTCGCCTCCAGACCCTTGAAGGAGGGGCTGGCCCATTGATCCCTTCAAATAAAAAAACAGCTCCCAGACCCTTAGGAGGGGCCTGTTTTTTTTGAGGGGGATTAACAGTCTCATTAG
This sequence comes from Anarrhichthys ocellatus, assembly GCF_004355925.1. Lineage (NCBI taxonomy): Eukaryota > Metazoa > Chordata > Actinopteri > Perciformes > Anarhichadidae > Anarrhichthys > Anarrhichthys ocellatus. The sequence continues at coordinate 881,706 of NW_022280137.1, forward strand.
TCACTGGTGATCCAGCCTTCCATCCCCATGCTGCCCGCTCCAGAGGGAACTGTCAGAGTGCCCTGAATTAAGCTTGAGCCACCAGGGACGGGACAGAGCACAACAGGGGAGGTTGTGGTTAGGGGAGGAGTTTTGACAGACAGAGAGAAATACTTCAATATACCAAAAAAATAAATAAAATAAAATAAAATAAAATAAAATAAAATAAAATAAAATAAAATATAATAAAATAAAATAAAATAAAATAAAATAAAGTAAAATAAAGTAAAATAAAATAAATTAAATTAAATATAATTAAATAAAATTAAATATAATAAATAAAATGAAAAGAGTACAAAAACAGAAGATGTATTCATTACAAAAAAAAGATAAGATACATAAATAGTCATGGATTAATAAATGCATTGGTTGACAGACGGATGGGAGGTTGTCAGTATGGGGTAGGATGTGAATAACAGTTTTTTATAATTATTATGATAATAATAATAATAATATTGTTAACAATTATAGTAATAATAATAATAATAGTAATATACAGCATTATCATCACAATAACAATATAACATTGTCAGAAATAATATTAACAAAAATGTAATTAAATAGTTTCAGCAATATATCATCTGTAGTAATAACACTGACCAAAAAGTCTAATGAGCACAGAAATCAAATTTAAATCACTTGTTTAAAGTTGTTTTGTCTAATTGTTTAAATCACTTTTTCACACAGGGCCATGTAGGTTTGGATTTTTTTCCCCCTTAATAATAAAAACCTTCATTTAAAAACTGCATTTTGTGTTTACTTGTGTTATCTTTGTCTAATATTTAAATTTGTTTGATGATCTGAAACATGTAAGTGTGACAAACATGCAAAAAAATAAGAAATCAGGAAGGGGGCAAACACTTTTTCACACAACTGTAGGTAAGGCTATTACACCGGAATTCGTGTGACAAAGGCTAATTTTGTAGTCTTTTTTTTTACCACAGGAATATACAATACAAGTTTAAATAAACAGATGACAAAAAAAATGTTGTGAAAGTGGTGAATCTCTAAACTATGGAAGGCCATTTCTGCAAGCAAAAAGAAAAAATAAAACTAGAAAGTCGAAATTATAACATACTTAAACACAACAGTCATAGAAGAAGCTCTTCATAGGCTACCCTACATTTGACATATAAATGGATTGTGAGTACATCGAAGACTACTTTAAACGTGACTCTACAATAGATGAAATACTTCAATTGCTTGCTGTTTCACGTGGGATTGTACTAAGCAAACGCACCCTTGAAAGAATTGTAAGCAAGACGCAGCTCTGGCATAGAAAGAATAAAACCGATCTGGCTGAGGTGGCAACCTTTATGGAAAACAGCAACTGGAAACATCTGGTCAGTGTCATGGTTAGAGATGGATGCACCAAAAGTGTTGGTTACATGGAATTGTGAGTGACAGAGAAACAGTTTGAATATTGCTGCAGTTATTGGATGGTGAAAGTGTTGATCTGAGGTCAAGAAACAGACTGAGAAGGCATGTTTACCACAACTGTGGTCCAAACTATGTCTGGCATATTGATGGCTACGACAAGCTTAAGCCATTTGGAATTGCAATCAGTGGATGCATTGATGGGTTTTCCAGAAAGGTGATATGGCTTGAAGCTTGACCCAAAGATCATTGCTGGCTACTTTATGGATGTTGTGATCAATGCTGGTGAATGCCCTGCCAGACTCAGACTTGATTTAAGAACAGAAAATGGACATATGGCTGAAATGCAGCGGCTTTTACATTTTTCTGGGAACCAAGCTGAGACAGACAGTGTAACCTTTGGTCCAATCACAGGAAACCAGCGGATTGAGCGATGGTGGCTGGTCTTGTGAGTGTGTCCAGTTTTGGATGGACCTATTTGACAAACTGAGAGATGATGGCTACTTCTCAGACAACTTGTTGGACAAGTCCTTGATCCAGTTTTGCTTTCTTCAAACAATACAGGTAATTGACACAGACAGGGGATTGCCTTTAATATTTTTAAGAGCCACAAATGACCATGTGTAAGACAGTCATTGCTTATGTTCTGTGTAGAGAATTGTGTAATAAATGGCATGACATAATGATGTAAAAGACCCTTTTCATGTTTAGGTTCTTCAAAGACATTTTGATAGCTGTAAAATATTATTGCAACATATGTTGCACTGCAGCAAATTACATTTTGCAGGTATTAATATTACTGTATTGTGCCATCCCACCATACAACCAGGAGACAAATCCAGAGTAAAACTATAGATAAATATGCCATCGATCGGATCGATCCGTGATCCGTTTGTTTTTTTACAGTTTAATCATCATTGTGTGAAATACAGTTTTGCGAAATCCCATCACGCACCCACTTCAGTATGAAGATCGTTCCAGGCCTCTATGAAAAGGAAAAGACTGTGACAGCTCACTTCGTCACGGCGGAGCAACACATCCATGGAGGGAGGCAAGACTGATTCAAAAGACATTTCCTGAGAGAGAGGCAAGGCTAGAAGACTAGAGTACTCATCAAGACTAGAGTACTCCATCCCAGAGATGCTTTCTGTGTGGAAAGTTACAACGCCACTATTCTCTAAAGCAGGGGTATTCAATTGAAGTTCAGCGAAGTCCAGTTAGAGAGAATCTCCTCATCCAAAGGTCCGGAACACCAAATAATGTCTTTGCACTATGATTTAGTCCCATGTGTATTAAAGCAGCCAACAGTTGTATTAAAGTCTGTATGTAGTCAACATCTGACTGCCTAATCAAATAAAGAAAGTTCATTTGAATAATATCTAAACAATATTTATTTTCAGATTTCAAAATGAACTGGATTAATTATAAATAATACTGTATATACTCTAATAATAAATAAATGTTCTGTTATTTCAAGTAAAATGTAGGCTGACTTAAAAAATAAAATACATATCAGTAAGCTTTTGAAAAATGTGACTCTTAAAATAAAGTACGTAATTTTAGAAAAATGGATTTAACTGCTTTGTCTTTGCCCTGCAGCTTTAATTTGTGAGGTGTTGAAGTGGTCAATGAAAAAAGCCACGATATCCATATTATTTTCATCTTCTAAAAAGAGAAATTTGTGTGCAGGGACCACTTGTTTCAGCTCTATTCCTCCCTGTTAACATCATTGTCGGACAGTGAATTAATGTGTTAGGATGTTGATCATTTTGTGCTCTTAGATCGTTTATTTTTTGTACCTTCATTTCGGATTTGAGTGGGTACGTTTGCTCAAAAGATGTGTGATTTGTCTCGTAGTGGCGCTTCACATTACCGCTTCTAAACTCACTCCATGGTCTCTGAACATATGAGACATACTGGTTTTGAGCTGCTTGTAGGAAGAATGAAGATATACGAGTCTGTCCGTTCTTGGTTAAAGACTCTGGTCTCTCTGTCCACATTTCTCTTCTTAGAGAACGTCATGTGAAATAACTTCTCTGACTCACGTACTCCGACTGTTGGGTCTCTCTCACGTGTGTGTGCAAATGTCACTGGATTTGCGACATTTATAGGAATACACATACAGTATATGATTTACAACGCATGTAATTGGTCTGTGTGTTTCCTGGATCGCTGAACGAGTGCCGTAAAGGCTGGAAAAGCTGTGCCGGTAAAAATAAAAGTACTCTGTTAGAATTTATTAATTATCAATTATCGGTTTTAGGTACGGGTCCGCATACAACGGCTTTTGGGTCTTATATTTCCACAAACCTAAATGTTACTCAGCATAACACCATATTTAATACTAAAAAGTTGTAACGAAACAATAATATGAGCGACGGGGGCTCCCTCTGTGATTAACTTAAGTTTAAAAGCATTCCTAGTATGTTTAATAGCACCCCTAGTGGTGGATATTATATGTGACAGTATATTTACTTATAGAAGTTTTAAACCAAAAAGCATAGTCACTGAAAGTATTGAACACTGTAAGTACAGTCACTGAGTGTATTAAACACTGTGAAGAAGATTTGCTGAAATGTACTGAACCGTGAATGAGATTAGGTGAGTGAGGGTTTTGCAGGAGACGACATATATGGAATAGATGAGCCAGCAGAGACACTGACATCTGGAAGGAAACAGGAAGTGGTCAGCGAGGAGGACTGACCATCGGGTCATAGGCCACGGAGGAGCCTATCGGATTTCAGCCAATCACTGAGCTGGTCGATGGAGTGAAGAATGTGAAACATGAGATATTTCAGGAACTTTGGATGGACAATAGGACTGTGAATTGTCTCTTATGACTGAGTTAAATCACCAAAAGGTGTACTGAATAAATAGCAAAACATGACATTGTAAAGAGCATACACAATAGTGTAATAATAGTATAATTATTCTGAGGCAATGTGGAATCATTCATTTTTGAAGCCACAGAGTGGCACTGCCTTCCAAGTAATTAAATTGCATTTAAGGTTCCAGCAGCTGAGCTATATGCTTGAGACTCGCTGTTGTTTTTCATTCTCTAAATTGTATTTTGCTAACACACTTCTGCCCGCATCGCCACAGCGAAGCGCCTTTCTGAACGACAGAGGACAACTAAGTGGACATGTACAATATCCGCATTACTTATCAACATACTGTAATACTACGATACAAAGGATACTGCAGCAATCTTGTAATGTGTTTAGCTGCAACATTTGACTGATTAAAATACTTTATAATGATATATAACATCTAACATTTACAAAAGTCACCAGTAATAGTTACCTTATTTAGAATTGCATATTGTTTTCATTGTAAGACTGGTGAGGGGATGAAGGGACCTTTGAAGACATCGTCACTGAAGCGCATGCTCACTTCTTATCTCATAATTATGACTTTCTATCTCATAATTATGACTTTCTATCTCATAATTATGACTTTCTATTTCATAAATGTCGACTTTCTATCTTCTTCTTTTTTCATCTAATTTATTTTTACTTTTTTTTGCTGGCGGAAGTGGGGCTTCCATAGGAATGGGCTTCTATAGAAATGAGCTTGCATAATAAAGCTTCCAGGTTATAACGATCGTGTTTCGGCATGATTTACCTTCTGGCACATTCATGATATTTCCGACAGTATCGTGAAGGCAACACGTCTTGGCCACTCGTCTCCACTCGCTGGTCTGACTGGTTAGTCGGATACAGCGCTGCGTCTCTGATATACCAACCCCATCAATGTGCTTTGAGCTCTGAATAGACAAGACTAAGACTATCGAGACAATACGGTGAGTGAGACTCTTCAATGGGAGGGTGCGGCTTTGCAACACGCTGAATTCGACAGAGACATGGTGTGTTTCTCCTATAAACGTCCACTGGTGACTCGTATTAAGACACAGGCGCGTTTTGGCCACATATCCATATGTGACTGGCTATTCAACAAGATGAGTATGACCAGTATGATCGGTGAAAACTAATTTGCTTCTCAGGCATTCACAAAATTTGGAACCGTATCGGGGGTAAATGGAAACAGTCGGGGTGTGTTTTTGTGTGATGTTTGTTGTGCTTTTTACGAGCCTGCCGTGACTACAGGCTGAGCGGCAGGATATGTGTCCGGCACTCAACAGGAGCTTTAAAACCAGAGCCTGCTAAGGTAGTCGAATGTGATTTGAGCTCGTTTTAAAAGGCGCGTGAAGTCATTTTTCTCCTTCCCGTGGGGCGCGCGCTCGGGATGAGGACTTCATAGGTTTTGGATAACCGAACGTTTCTTTTTTTTTTTTTTCTCTCCTTGCACGCGGGCCACACCTCTTCGCTCTATTCATCCCAGTAAATGAGTAAACACATCATCATCATTGCATATATATGTATGTATCCTTTTCTCTAAACGTTGGACATTGCAGATACGACGGTTAAAGGCGGCGAACGAAAGGCAGCCGAAGACCCTCCGTGTTTTTGTTCCGTTCATGTTTATCAGACACAACGTGAGGCCTCACAGGGAGGGGACGGCACACGCCTCTGCTCAGGGCTGGGGCCTGTGAGACCTTCATGTACTGTCGGAAAAAACGGGGGAGGGGGTCCTTTTAACGCATGAACTTGTGGTGCAAAGGATCATGAAACTCAATGTTCGGATCGGATCACTATGGAAGCCCATTTAAAGCAAGAAGCAGCTCTGGAGTAGAACGAATAAAACCGATGTGGCTGAGGTGGCAACCTTCATTGAACAGAAACTGGAAACATCTGGTCTGTGTCATGATTACAGATGGATCCAGCAAAAGTGTTGGTGCATTTTTTTAATTAAATTTTTTTTCCTTTTTGTCCGACAGAAAAAAAACAAAAAAAAACTTCATTTTTTTCTGCGGAAATGGGCTTTAATAGATCACAGATCGGATCAGTACAAAAGAAAAAAGAGAGCAAGTATAACTTTTTAGGGAGTTTTTTTTATCGCAATTGTCGATCACCATTTCTTCCAGCCTATTGTTCATATAGTATTGTTTTCATTCCGGGCTACAGTTTGTCCTTCATCTAAATCACATGGTCTGTACAGAGCTGCGTAATTTAAGGAATATTATTGATGCAGTTTTTGCTAAATTAGGATCCAGCACTCCTCAGAATAGAAAGGCAGCTGCTGAGCTGCAAACAGGTGCAGAGTGAGCGCACACAGCCCGACTAGACTAAAGACAAGTCCTCTCTCTGTTTGAAATGATCACATTTAAACGCACACGATAGCTTTGCCGGTTATCTAGACAGATAACAGAGGAAAAGACTAATTTAAAGCATTAACTTCAAAAAACAACAACCAGGCCAGCTGTTATTAAAGACCTCCATGAAAGAAATGAGTGGAGAAGAAATGAATAGATGAGTCCAGTGCCTTTTCAAGCTGTGCTCTTATCTTATCTCTTCAGTGTCGCGTGTGAATGTTTGAACACGGTGGTTTATTGGCGACCATTCAGAGTAGAGGTTTGAGAGATAAGGAGGTTCCATCGGCATCCTGCATAGCAGCAATATGAGGAGAAACAGTGTGTGGATGTGTCCATGACAGCTAATATTTATCCAGACTTCAGATTAAACCCTGATCCACAGCAAGTTTTGACAATATAATATGTAATATGTTCCCGCAGGAAATGTTACAAAAATTAAGAATACTTTTATTATGCACACTAAAAAAACGTTTTCTCTTTTTGTTCTTTTGTGTGCAGTTGATGTACACTGTTTTCCCACAATGCAATGCACATAGATAATGGAGGAGCTGCTTCCTCCTAAAACAGGAGATCTTGGAAAACAGCTATAAAACCTTTAGAAAAAGACATCTGCCTGCTACTTGTAAAGCTCAATTGGCAATCAGCTGCCAAAGTAGCAGTTTGATTGATGAGTTTGTATTTGATCCCTGTCGAGTCTGAATGAAGCGTGTTTCGATGATCAGCGAGGTAAAACTGCTGTTTCTGTCAATGGAGTCTGGTAGCTTTGAAGAGAGCATATTAACTGAATGTTTTTCATGTTAATAAGTCATATTAATTGTCCAAAATCCCTGTTGATTTTGTTCATTATAGTTTCACTTTGACCTGTATCACCTATAAAAGGGGCATCAATTAGCGTGTCCACCTGGTGTGTTTTTACATCATTATTCTCCTTTTCACTGAAAAACATATTAAAATGATCACGGTGGGATCTGTAGCAAACAAAGATGTTTTTCTTTATCATCCAGTAATCTAAAATGGTATTTCGCCTGAAACAAAATATTGTGCCTATATTGCGATTTTGATTAATTGTGCAGCCCTATCAGAATGGATCCTGGATCAACTACAGTCTGTTACAATATTACTGGGGGGATTAACTCTTCTTTGTTTTACAAAAGGATTACAGAAACGTATGGAGACTGAAATGCATATTTCTCTTGCTTTACCATCCCAGCAAAGATCTGCTGCATGTCACGCTAACGCTTTTGAAGTCACACCAATGGTTGGTCGAGTTGGGAGTTTCTTACTAGTGTTTCTACTGATCAGGCCTTTTCCTCCAGTATCAATCATCTGATCCACTTCCTCATTTCACATGCGGTTGTTGTTGCTGCTCAACACGTTTGTCACCAACCTCGCAAACCTTGACCCTGAAAGCCTCATTTGAAAAATATAGAGGGAGCTCTAAAATAATGGTGTTTTTCTGTATAAATTCATATTTTGCCGTACCCTTGTTTCACATGTGATCTTTCAATCCTTTGTTTGTAGGGTGTTGACACAGTTTGATGCATGTTTTATAAGAAATTAACAGTGATGTTGTGAAGTGGTAGTAAATGTACCATGTGGGTTTCAGCTGGTTCATGAATACGCTTTTTACATTTTTTTTTTATCCCTGTTAAAGTTTTTTTGGGGAGTTTTTCTTTTTCTGATGCGAGGGTTCAAGGACAGAGGATGTCTGATAATGACTTTGAGTTTTCCTTTACTGCCATCATGAAGTAGACATTTCAATTCAATTATTTTTTATAGCTCAAAATCACAAATAACAACATTGGCCCCTCAGAGGGATTTACCAGTTGTACAGTATGCAACTCTTTCTGTTATTGGATCCTCGCATCGGAAAAGGAAAAACTCACCCAAAAGATGGAAGAAACCTCAGAGAGAGAGAGAGAGAGAGAGCAACAGAGGAGGATCCCTCTCCCAGGATGGACAGAAGTGTGATAGATGTCATGTTGACAGAAAATAGACATAACTGTTACAACATCGTCAATCCATATGACATACATAATACATATGAGCGTAGAGATAGCAGTAGTAGCACCAATACTAGTAGAGTGATAACAGAAAAGGGATGACTTTTAATAATAATAGCAGCAATGGATTTAATATATTAATAATAATGGCAATAAAAGCAGTAATAGTAATAGAAATGTGACTATTCATAACAATAATAGTAGCAGTGGGCGTCAGGCACGACCACGGTAAAATCACAATCCACATTCCTGTTTTTTTATTATATATTATATATATTATAACATTTTTGGTTTGATTGCTGTGAAATGAAGTACACCCTCTCTGCATTTTCATGTTTATCAGGTCAGCAATTTAAATTTTGCCAAATATTATATGACCAAGTACCTGCAAAACCTGCGACATTCCCATGAGCCTCAGCTGTACTTAGTGTTCAGCGTTAATTAGCAAATGTTAGCATGCTAACACGCTAAACTACAATGTAAACAGGGACAATTTTATAGCTGCTAAAAATCAGCATGTGTACCATTGTGAGCATGTTAGCGGGCTGATGTTAGCGTTTAGCTCACAGAGCTGCAGCACAGCTGTTCACTCTTAAGTCTTGTTCTATAATAATGCTGAGTCAAATAATGAGATGAACCCACAGAGAATGTTCTAGATCAGGCCCTTTGTAGCCTCTTTTCACTGATTGTTAAAGTTTCACAGCACATTTATTGTCAGTTCCGTTAAAGTGAACCAAGTGAAGTCTACTTGTGATTAGCTTCAATGTAATCTCTTCTGTGTCTCGTCTGCAGATGATGTGGTGTGTTGTGATCCTGCTGGCCACTGCTCTCAGTGTGGGTGAGTAGCATCTCTTTTCTGCCCTGCTGTCTTTGAAAGGTGTGATCTCAGTCTCAGTCCACGCCTGAAAATCAATATCACATGACTATTCACTTGCACTGGGCCAGTATAAACAGGAAGTAGATTGGTTTCTTAGTTACAGAAAATACGACGTATTATAATAAATCAAAATAAATCAGAGTTTTACTAGATTATTTGTCAATAAATTTGGCCAACACACGTCTCTCACTCGGTTTTGTTGTTGTCTGTTCTCACACTCTCTGTCGTACTGGAGAGCATGCTTTTGTTATGCTTTTGTTCGTTTACAGTTTCTTTGTGAACTTCACAATAGTTGTGCAGAACAAAAAAAAAGCATTAATAAGAAAAGTAAAGTATCCACATGGAAATCAACCGCAACAACACTGGCAGCAACTTTCAGCTTCACTTGCTCAACTCATATGCACCTATACGTTACATGTAGCCCCGCGGGCCTCGTGGCAATAACGCAGAGCGGTTGTTGGTGGACACAAACACAACTCCAAAAGAAAGATCATGTTGCATCTTGCAACAACATGCATCTTCTGCTATTAGGAGTCAAAGATGTCTGTTGTAAAAACAGGTCAGTAAAAGCCACTAAATGTAGTATTTGACTAGAAAGGACAGTTTTCACTAGAATTGTCAGATTTCTATATACACTATTTGATGGATGTGCATTGTTGCGTACACTTCCCTTAGCAGTTTGAGATGATCACATTGTATATTGCAATTTGTGTGTCATAATTTAGAAATATTAACTGCGAATGTTTTCTTTAGTTTCACATATTCTTTTCAACACCATGTTTTAGCAGCGTGCACACTGCCTCGTTTTCTTTCTCCCCCTGCTTTGGTTTCAGACTCCTATCTTGTCCATGATATCCATGAGCGTTTGGCCCACGGTCGGCAGCTGAAGATCCACCTGCCTAAGGGTGCGGACAGGCTGGAGTTCACTCCAGCTGATCACCCTGCCAAGACCCTTACGTACTGGGAGAAGGGCCGAATCAGGTCAGAATCATTCGGGGACAAGCCCGTGTTCTGACATGATGGTCATGGAGGGAAGCTGAAAGTTGCTTCCAGTGTTGTTGCAGTTGATTTCTATGTGGCTATTTGTTTCTGTCCTACAGGATGACCAAAGGCAGGGTGTCGGGTACAGGCACTGACCGACGCTGGTACATTGACAAGGTAACCAAAGTATATTTGTATTAAGTCTGAATCAATGAATTAAATCTAAAGTCTACATTTGATGTAATAAGTCACTTTAACTCGTAGCTTTGTCTTTAACTGGGCTGGCACAGCTTCTATTTATGCTTCCTTTCTTATTCTACTTGTATATACCTTTTGATTATTGAGGCGGCTGTGGCTCAGTTCTTCCACTAATAGGAAGATCTACTGTTTGATCACCAGATCAAACACGATACTGCATCCGAAATTGCTGTGCCATCGGTGTGTGATTGTGTGTGTACGTGTGTGTGGGTGTGGGTGTGTGTGTGTGTGTGTGTGTGTATGTGTGTGTGTGTGTGTGTGTGTGTAAATGAGGATCCGTTTACATCCTAACGAGCAGGTTGGACAACATCCTCTGCCATTAGTGTATGGAAGTGTGTGTGTGTGTGCAAACTTATATTATCTTCTCCTATCTTATTGTAAAGGAACAGTGTGTAGGATTTTGGCGGATTTACTGGCAGTAATGGAATATAATATTCATATCTAGGCTTTCATTAGTGAATGATGACCTATAACTAAGAAATGTTTATATCTACATAGCTCCTCTCCACCATGTTGCACCTCTATTTTTCTACAGTAGCCTAGTAGAGACAAACGCAGACTGGCTCTAGCGAGTTGCTACAGAAGGCCACATTCTTTTAGTGAGCACGGAAATTTGTCTTGGGCCACTGAAAGACTTCCTCATCAACTGTCCTCCGCGTTAGAGGAAGTACGTACTCATTAACTCTTGTTGAAGTGCGATAATAGATTCTCGTGGATGTTGTACAGTACACACAAAACACCTGCTTGTGTGTGACCAGAGATTCTAGGTTTCCACAGTGTATTGATGTACTCTGTATATGTTTTTTTTGTTAGGTGACCTATGAGGACCAGGGGACGTACACCCAGAAAGACTACTGGAATAAAGAAATCTCCTCCGTCAAAGTAGCCGTCACACGTGAGTTAGCTCAGCCCTATTTTAGCTTTGGTTGCTGTAACTTATGTTTGTTTGTGAACACAGCTTTAAAGTGAGTGTAAGTAACATTTTCAAAAGATTGTGTCGGTAAAACCCGGAATGAATTACTTTGAGCAAGGCGGTATTTCTTTTTTTTTTAGAAAACCCACCGTGATTATTTCACAACACCTTTCTCTCTTTATATCATCATCAGAAAACAGTGGTGATGAGGGGGACACCTTGTACTATAAAGACCGACTTCTCTTTCTTTTTTTTAAGCTTGGTTACCATCTGTTACAAATACAGCTCCATATTTTGACTTTCTTTCTCGATATCTGTTTCTTTATTCTTCTCCTCTCCGTTCCAGCCAGACACAACTATGCCAAGTGTGTAGCAGGACAGAGTCTTTACATCCAGCTGGAGGGCATTGACCTGAGCGACGCGTCCCTCTCCTTCTCTGGGGAGAATGTCAACGTTACACTGGTGAGATAGATGGATGAAAGGATGGATGGATGGATGGATAAAAATGAGCAGAGGGATGGAAGCATTCAATATCTGGGGATTCATTGTTAAAGTTGCAGAAGTAGGGGGTTCAATTTGTTTCACAACCCCTGTTTTCATCTCTCAGCATTTGTGTACTCAAATATTGTTCTCATATTTGTATATATCTAACATATATACAAACAGCTAAGTAGGATTTCCCCCCCCCTTTAGCTTGCCTGCCTATGTGTAAGCATATACAGTATATACAGTGTGTATATTCCACAGAAGACTATATAGAACCCATTAATGGCCTTCTGGTCGATCTGCACATCTGCTCCCTCAGCAGTACAAAACAACACTGGGTAGTGTTCATTCTTTTTCTTTAAATGCAGTAAATACAGTATGTACTCAGCTTAGTATTTCACATTACTGTGTAGTACATTACTAGAAGAGAGCCATTCAAATTGACAGGGAAACATCAAAGCTAAATTAGAACAACAATTCTTGACAAGTGATGTACAAGAGGAAAAGTGACACCTAGTGGCCAAAGTAAACTAGTGCATGGGGTGGAGTGACTTAACAGAGACAGCAAAACAATGATAACATTAAACAAAGGGAGACACATACCTGCAGAAGACAATATACAACACATGATTTGCCCTCTGGTCTCTCTCTCCCATCACATCTGCTAATTAACAATTTACAAAAGAAATGAACAGAACGAGGAAATAGAAGCCAAAATCTCTGCGGCCACACTGTGAGGGGAAGACGGGGCTACGGAAAATTAGGAGGTGCCAAAGAGGTGGAACGTTAATAAAAATACAATTTACAAATTGGAAACATACTTACACATTTGATTTACATTTTCAGAGCTGGAAAGAAATGAGTTGTGATTCAGAGGGAAATGCAGAGTGATGCTCTGACAGACGTTTGTCTCCCTCAGGTGCACGACGGTGCTCAGGTGTCCCAGGACCTGCCGAATTATTGGGACCGGGTTCACACCCAATCCACGAAAATCGAGATCACGAACATGAACTACAGTGATGTGGGACATTACACCCTAATAGACCGGAGAGACCGGGTGGTGTCTGTCACCAGGATGGACCTGACAGGTGGGTCCCCATGTGCCGTACATTTTCTAAATGGGCTTTAATTAGCTCAAGTGCAGAGGGTACCCGTCCTTTATTTGAAGCAGGCTTGTATTACAGACAGGCCTTTATTCCTCTCTCATTCTGTTCGACAAGCATGTTTGGTCATATTTTAGTATGAAGCCTCCTTGTTTGATCTGCTCCAGTTTGCCCTGCTACATTTCTGTTTCTGGATTATGCCGTTAATACATACTCAACACTTCCCGTATCCATTTCAAATAAAGAGCCATTTAGCGTTTCAGTGGACAAAATCCATTCACTTCTTAGCTAAGCTTTTGTTGTGGAACATTTATAGGACCGGCTTGTGGAAAAGTCAGCGAGGCTAACTATTTATATCATGCAGCAAATAAACACAACAATGTCAACAAAAGTTCTTAAAACTTGCAGCTTCATGCAATTTGCACCAAAAAAAAAAGAAGCACTTTCTGATAGTTGACCGCATTTACAAGTTTTTATTTCTCATGTGCACAACATCTACAGTAGAGGAGTCATTGGTAATGGAAGTATTTTTCTCCAGCTCCCTCCAAAAATGTGTTGGGGACGCAGATATTAAAGATAATTATGAATATATAAATACAATTTGTAATATTATTATAATTCTCAAAACAGAGCATCACAATGGTGTTGGTGCAGTAATACCAAAGGCATTATAATGGATATCAAAAGTAATTAATTATCAAAAATGTTTCATACTTACATCCAATAATATCATTTAATTTACTCTAAAATCACCTTGGAGCACCACCTTTCTTAACAAAAGGAAATAGCCAATTAATATAGTTGTATGAAATAGTCTCAAAGTAGACCAACCTATCAATGAATGGAAGGGTGGAGCCATGTCTGTATTCAACAACATTAACTCACTGACTCGATTAAATCAAAGGCTGCATTTTCAGTCTAAAGCCAGAGCTTTGCTGCGTCATGTGTCAAACTTACCTGTGAGTGACCGCTGCCCAGCTCATCACAGAAAATGATTACGTTACACAGCACCTGGTATCAATCAGCATTGATCATAGTGCAAAGTTCATGTGCGAGTCCACAGGGATATGGAGAGACACGGTTAGACCTTGTCCAAGTGACAGAGAGTTACCAACATTGGTGTCCGTGCGGTTGGACGCAATCAGAGGGTCAGATGGGGAACATGCAAGCCAGATGGAGGGAGGGGCTGGCTATACAATAAGGCGAGTCAGCAATTACGTTATGATGACCAGGTATTATGGCTGGGCAATATGGCCAAAATGTTCAACGGTCATTCCATATCTCGATAACAATGTATGTTACATTATTGCATATTTTCTGGTAATTCAATTAATAAATACTCTATATGATAAAACCACATGGTTTTGTATTTGCTTATATTAGATATAGTATTTTCTCCTTCATTTCATCCTTAAGTGCAAAATAATCAGATTTTCGGAGAAATTTGAGTTAGTATATGCTTATTATAATCAATTTGTCATTATATCACGTTATGATCATCTTAAAAGACTATGAATTATCATATTGAATTATGGCCTAGCAGACAAGGTTGTTGGAATGAATGACAATTGTCGTGGGGGGGGGGTGTTGACAAAGGGGTATTTATGGCTGAAAATAGCTGAAGGTTGGTAGGTCGATTATTAGAGAACTATTTTCCGTCCTTATAAACCCCCAAAACCAACTGTGTTTAGGCCGTAAATCGTGGATGGGTTCAAGGGAACTAGTAATGGCCTTTTTGAACTGTTCAAAATGGTTATTTGGAGTTGACTGAGAACCTGACATCACAGTGGTGTTAACAGAAATAGGGAGACGTTGGTGAAATGAGGGGATCGAATGAGAAACTGGCAAAACAGGTGCCTGTAACGGAATCGGAAAGAGAATGTTGAGATGAGGTTGTTAGCTGAAGGTTTAACTGGCAACCCAGTGCCGGTACCAGAAATAGCATGAGGTTGCTGAAGTGAGACGAGAACAGCCGAATGACTAACTGCCAACCAGTATTCACAATGAAAGCAGCGGGAAGTTTCTGAAGTGGGAGGAGAAAAGCCAAATGAGTAACTGGTGCCCCCGGTGCTGGTGACTGTAAACAGCATGCCAAAATGAAGAGAGAATAACGAAACAGGTTATCTGGCAACCCATTGCTGGTGCTGAATTGTGGGCGGAAATGGCAGAATATGTACTGTCGCACACACATTTTTTCAGAAAAGATAGTCATGGGTACCTTTCAGATAGGGTAGATATTTATGGACCTGCCTTTACTGCTCTTGGATAAAAAGAATGTCCTATATCTATAATGTCACAGGTACAGTCCTAATCACACACACACTCTTCTCCACTGCAGACCATCGTGAGGACTCTGATGGAAACCCTCTCTTGGCTCTGCTCTTACTGCTCGGCATCCCTGCTGGGGTTTGCTGCTGCTGTCGGAAGAAGATTTTCAAAAAGAAACCCTCCACCGCTGCACCGCTACAGGTACTAACAGTAGTCACAGCAAGTACGACTCTATCTGGAGACACGCTTTGTAATGTGAGGGTTTCCTGCTTTCTTTCTTAGACAAGTGTGGACTGAATATCTCGTCGGGTTTTGGGGTTGTTTGTTTGAACAACAGAAGTTATTGGATTTTTCTCTAGTTTCTGACATTTAAAATACTTTTATTTAATCAAAGAAAATATTCAACAAATGATCGATCCGAAACAATGATTTGCTTCATCGTGTCTCTCTCTCTGTCTCTCTTTGTGTCTCTCTCTGTCTCTCTCTGTCTCTGTCTCTCTCTCTCTATCTCTCTCTCTCTCTCTCTCTCTCTCTCTCTCTCTGTCTCTCTCTCTCTCTCTCTCTCTCTCTCTCTCTCTCTCTCTCTCTCTCTCTCTCTCCAGTCCACACCAGTTGCAGTCCATCCTCCTCCCGGTGGTCCTGTGGGACCTTGTCCTTCTTACAACACTCCTGGACAACCGGGAGTGGTGAGATTATACTTACACTTTTTTTTTATGAATTCATGGATGTTCTTACTTCATAAACATGTCCTTATATTCACTTCAATTCAATACAACTTTATTAGTCCACAAAGGCTATATGTTGTGTGTGTTCGGCGTGTTTATACTGATGTCTCTGCGTGAATCTGGGGTTGATTTCTTGATGTTTATTTACCAAATTAAAGAATGTGTGTGTTTATTCTGTTTGCAGGCGTACTACCACGGCCCAGACCCTAACATGGTACATAAGACAGTACATAATACACAGAGTATATATCTATTTACACAATCGTTATGCAACCTATAACTCGTGTATTGATTGTGTAATGCTGAACTAAGACAAATGTTTTTCTTCTTGTGTACATGTCTCTGTGTGTGTGTGTGTGTGTGTGTGTGTCTCTGTGTGTGTGTGTGGGTGTGTGTGTGTGTGTGTGCGTGTGTGTGTGTGTATTCCTGTTTAGGATCCTACATTCCATCCTCCCCCTCCAACCGCTGGCCCAGGAGCGTGGAACGGCCCCCCACCATCAACAGTTAGTATCACACTAAGCATGGATAAACTTGGTCAACAGTGGACTATTAGTTGTAATCAGTTTTCATTCAGGGGTGATTTTTTTTTTTGTTGCTTTTTAGTAGTTTGTCTTTTCCCTGACTTTCCAGATTTCCTGTTTTCCTGCTTCCTCCCTCACTATTTCACAATCTAATTCCTGATTGTCTCTGTCTGCAGGGGTATAACCCTGGCTACCCACCCCAGAACCCTGGCTACCCACCCCAGAACCCTGGCTACCCTCCCCAGAACCCTGGCTACCCTCTCGCTGGTCCAGCTGGTCCTGCCCAGCCTCCACAATGGAACGGTCCACCACCAGGCGACTACCCCCTCGGACCTGCAGCTCCAATGGTATCTCTTTAACTGACTAAATTCCTAAATAGAATGCTGGTCAATTCAATATTTCACCTTGTTCTGTCCTTTTAACTGTTTACAAACTTCAAGTTCTGAAACATACCCTAGGCTTTCATCTAATAATGGACAAGTGGACAAAATGGAATCTGTTATTTTCAGCTGGGTCTTCAGTGCAGCATCAATAATGTACATCGGGTCTGCACACCGGTGTGTTTCAATGAGCAGCAGACTGTCATTTTGTGTCAATATTCACTGCGTTTAACTCGGACTGAAGTGCGTGAAGTACGAGCCTTTTCGAGTTGAACACACTGCACGACACTCGTAGCCATCTTTCCCCCGGAGGAGGCTGAAACAAAAAGACAATGTCAACTAGATGTGATGCAGGAAAACAAAAAAACAGTTCTAGTTCCTCTAGATTTATGAGTAGCACCAACCTCTGTTGCTGCATGGACAAAGGGGGAAATCTGTGATCAAGATACATCTGTTAGGTCACATACAAATGTGTTTGCTCTTGTGCAAAACTACATTGAGTCGTTCAGCAGGACACAAAGTCCTCAACAGAGGTGTCAGGGGATGAATCAAATGTTCAAAAAAGATAAAACCAATGTGTGTGTGTGTGTGTGTGTGTGTGTGTGTGTGTGTGTGTGTGTGTACTCCATAGGGCTATGCTCCAGCTCCAGTCATGTATAGCTCTGCACCACCAGCAGCTGCCAGTGAACCTGTTTCCTCACCTGCCGACCAACTGCTGCCTACCACACAACAGGTACACACACACACTGTAAGAGAGAGACAGTTCCCACCAAAAGAAAGAGATCATAGGTAACTTTCGGGATATTCTAGAAATATATATGTTATGTTGCTGAGCCCTATTTGTTCCAAGGCGCTGGCTGTTTCTAACAGAAAGAGATTTGATATTGTATCAAACAGCTTTTTGAGTAAATTAGTATAGATGTAAGAACCTAGACTTTCCCCTCCCTCAGTAATGGGGAAAAGGCAGATTTGTGCTGGGTCCTTGGCTGAGAGGAGATCCCCTGTAATGACGTAGTGAACGTGGGGGTGATATGTGACGCCCCTAAGCACCCTGTGTAGAAGCTGCAATGGTTTATCTATCCACCGGGCGGGGGGTTGAATATTTCACCTGGAGTGTGGTACGCTATAACAAATAGAATTGGCTTTAGTGTTTTCCAGTTTGGGTGTGAAAGATTAAAAACCAGGCTTTCAAATGAGTTATAATTTAGTTTAGGTTTATTAATAGGCTTGAGTCAAAGATGGCTGCTACTCCACCTCCTCGGCTGGTGCCTCGAGGAATGTGAGTATTAATATGATTTGGAGGGGTTGATTCAGTAAGACAAAATAAATCAATATGATTATCTGATGTTAAATCGTTTACTAATACAGCTTTAGATGACAGAGATCTGATATTTAAGAGTCCACATTTAATCCTCCTATTTTGTTGCACTGTTGCGTTGGTGTTAACTTTAATTAGGTTATTTTGTTTAACTCTTCTGTTTACTTTTGATTGCATTCATTTAAGCAGCCGTTGGGCAGACACAGTCTCTCTGGGTTTAGGGGGGGTAACTGCTCTAATGGAAGACTGCAGCTATGCTTCCTGGTCTGAACTCTGGGTTGTCATGGTTTAGGTCCATTAACTGGGTCAGATTTATAGATATGAGATCCGCTCCATCCAGAGCCATCAATGATGACAGGAGGCTAAACATTTCATCATTGGTCAGGTTTGGGAGGGGGCCAGAGAGAGCTACGGAGTCCCACTTTGTCTTTGATTAATTCTAGTGAGCTCCAAAGGGCGTAAGCGGAAGTCATAACTGCGGATGTGAATAACAATCTTACTGTATTTATGCTTATCTTTAGCCAACAGCATTAAATAGGATTCAATGTCGACCGGTCTGGCCACAGGAATGCATGTGACTGTGTCTCTGTGTCTCCTGGTAAACACGTCTCTCAGAACAGAGCTGCTGATGATCAGAGTTGGTTTCTCAGCGGGTCTGTCGCTGAGAGGGGAGACCTTTTTCAAATGTGAGGTGGTTGGTGGTGAACCGTAGATTTCTACTTAGATGGATGCTTCCTTCAGACAGTCACCCAGCGCGGGGGTTGCCAGGTTGGGGGGGCAAGCTCCACCCTCCCAATGCACTCGCAACTACATCTGGCAAAACATATACAAGAAATAGTGAAAGAAAAAAGGCATTGTCAAATGTGTTCAGATGAATGTGGACATAAACATTGCATTTCCCCCCCCACCTCCCCAGGCTGAAGCTGCTTCCTCTCCTGTGCCCCCCTCCTCCACCACCCTTCTCGGCTCCTCTGATGATGCCTATGAGTTCAAGATCGATGCAGGCAAAAACTCCACCAACTTCCTGTAGGGACGCTGCCCCCCCCCCCCCCCCCCCCCCCCCCCCCCCCC
>NW_022280137.1:901337-905814 GCF_004355925.1 Anarrhichthys ocellatus
CCCCCCCCCCCCCCCCCCCCCCCCAGTCCATCCTCACCTGGATGCTACCGGGGCCCATCTGGGACCAGGTGCAGGTGGAAACAATGGACAGCATTTAGACAGATTGTATTCTTTGTCTCCTTTTCCCTTGATCGGTATTTAATCCCCTAACTAACTGAAGATAATGCGTTATTACTTCTTACTGGAACAAAATCTACTGACCTAGCCAGTGAGGAGACAAAGACATTGGGTGATATCTTGAAGTGTCAGCATGTCAATTAGAAATGTAATATCAACATCTGATGAGTAAATCTTAAAAACAGGGCTGGCTCAGTTAACCAAATGATTAAGAGACGTCATCATGGCACATGCGTGTCGTTTCTATCTACATTTTCCACTGATTCCTCTTCTTCCTCTTTTTATTTGATTCATCTGATTAGCCAGGAAAACCAAAAAATCATAGAAAGAGTCAGATTCAAGGAGCAACAAAAGGAAACAAACCACATGGTTCAACTTAGGGGTTTCAGACTCCCTTATCCCACCCCTGGTCTGGTCTCACCGGAAAGAAGCTTTTGCAATTATAGTCACTATCAGGATCACCACCTACTCAACACCGTGTCCTGCTACCCACAGTCCTAGGTCCAGACTGTTTTGTTGCTCTATATCTCAGGTTGCCTTATTTTCCAATGTCATTTAGTAAGCAATTTCTGTAAAGCTAATGTGTTGAATTAGCCTGGTCAAGCTTTGTGCCATCCAGTCAACAAACCGGCTACAGTGACATGGCAGCAGACAAGAGTGAGGACTTTTTGTTCTTATATAAACCTGTTCATGGAAGGATCAATCTTCCGATCTCCCCTCCTCCCACTCAGTGTGCTGTACTCAACACCTGTACAGTACTGTAGTACTACACATGGTAGAACACGCATGACATCCTAATGATATTTTGCCTGGAGCCCCAGGTCTGCTGTCCAGTTGCCTTTTGACTTAGCGCTTCCAGATAAGCCATGACCTGGATGACTGAGAATCGTCATAGACACAAACGTCTTACAGCTTTATTTAAAAGGCTCTATTTGGACACAAGATAATACAGGACCCACCTCAAGGCCCTTAGTATGTTGTGCAACTGACAAATAGTAAACTTGGGGCTTTTAAGGCCCTTTGATGTCCAGGGCCCGGGACTAGCTACCTCGATCGCTTTGTCAGGTTGGTAATTCAGCGTTAGCCCTGCTTTTGGAGTCAGATTTGGCACTACAGTTGGGTTCACCAGGATCGGGTCTTAAAGACCAAGGTGTGGCCTGGGTATCAGCAGAACTCCTAATTGTAATCCTAAATAATGAGAAGAGCTGTATGAAAGAGAATACAATACAACACAACAGCTACCTCATTTTTGGATTCTATGCCTCTTCTTAGGTCAACGGTCTCGGGTTTGCGTCGGTCATCGGTATGAAGTCAAATAGAAATCACAACAAACCCCTTGGATCCTCTAAAAGTAATACTTACATTCAATTAACCCGGGTTTGGTCCGTCTGTGGTAAATGCGAACAACTGAACCGTAAGAATGCTACCAGAAGAACCACTTTGACTGCCTTTCAGGGTGGCCTCATGCCTCCTTTACAGCAAAAAAACAAAAACATATCACTCATCCACTCAGAGCCTTCGTCCCAGACATTTATCACCAAATCACAGTTAAGCAGGAAGTAGCAGCATTCATCTAGAATGTTCCCCTTAAAACCACTAACTCATTCATTCAACCGTGAGTAGAATCACAAATGCCTTTCTTTACAGTATCGTAATCTTGCATTTAGTTTCTTGAGGTGAGTAAATACACGACTAAATACTGGAATCACTTTATGTCCTGCATGATATTGAGGCAACTGGGTTTTTGTAGTTGCATATTAAACTGGGACAAAAAAGTTCTGGACAGGTCTGTTTCTTTTATTTTGTATTCTTTGTATCCTATATCTGATGTTCCTCACATCTAGCAATGTTGAGATGAATTGTTATTCACATAATGTTGAAAATATGATTTATGTATTTAGTTTTTTTTATTATAAATATAACCAATTATATTCACTAAGTGTAGATGTCGATGTTTATGGTTGTTAACGGAGTTGGAGACGACTTTTGTTGTACTTTGGTCTCTCCAGTTCCGTCCACCTCTAGATTATATGCCAATGAACCGTTGTTTGATAGCTCTCATTATATACCTGACATGTTATAACATACATACTGTATTTGGATGTGTAACTCTTGTGTCAGTTTCTTTCATTTTCAACAAGACATTCACCATTAAAATAATTTTACAGGAGACAGCCGGAGTGAAAATCTGCAAGCGGATGACTTTATATGATATATGATAAACTCAGCGGAAGTTAAATGGACATTGTGCCACTTTCTACACAGACGTCCAATCAGTGCTGAAGAAATACATTCCTGTGAGTTCACTATTGACTGAGAAAGCTGATTTCTCCTGCTGCGCTGCAGTAGTGCGCTACATGACTACATTTATATATATATATATTAGTGCTGGGCAAGTTATTATCGCGTTAACGCATTAATTAATTAACGCCGACTATTATTTTATCACGCGTTAACGCATTTTTTTTTTATTATTTTGTGGAGGAATACGTTGGATGCAGCGTGTGGGAGAAGTATAGATAGACACAGAGAAGTGGATACAACCTGCAGCCGGTTAGTATTGTGGAAGATGTTGGTCTGAGGAACGTTCTCAAGGCGCGTTCGCGTCGCGTTTGGTGTGAACGCACCTTTAGGATCGCAACGAATGACGGCACGTATGAGCCTCAAGAGCACGATCACAAGAAGAATACACGAGTTGCATGAAAAGGTCAGGACTACTCTCTGTGAACCCTAGAGATGGTTGTGGGTGAAAATCCCAGTAGATCAGCAGTTTTTGAAATACTCAGACCAGCCCGTCTGGCACCAACAACCATGCCACGTTCAAAGTCACTTAAATCCCCTTTCTGATGCTCACTTTGAACTTCAGCAAGTCGTCTTCACCAGTCTAGATGCCTAAATGCATTGAGTTGCTGCCGTGTGATTGGCTGAGTAGCTATTTGTGTTAACAAGCAATTGAACAGGTGTGCCTAATAAAGTGGCCGGTGAGTGTATATTAATAAGAATATTTGTGTACATGTACAGTATTTGTGTAGATTGACATATATCCTATATTACTACCTAACCCTCAATCGACACCCCTCACTCACGCATTAACCGGATCACACATAAGATACACACACACACACACATCTATCTGACATTTTGCTGGACCTCTGTTTCTCACTTTTATACCTTCGGTCTAAACCTATTATTATTGTTATTCTGCTCAGTTTGCGTTTGTCCCTGTCTTACTTGCAGGCACTTGTTTCGTACTCACTTTTCTACACATTAAAAACAAAACATATATATAGATTTACATATATTTTGTGTGTGTTGTGCCAAATTTATATGGAGCAATTGAATCACACCTATCAAATAAATCAAAGACCACCTGGCAAAGGATGTCATAACCCCGGGTCCTAATAAATAAAGGAAATACATGATTATGCGAATCCCAAGCAAGTAATAACCAACAGTTAAATTGGTTATCAAAATGGTCATAAGTTGCTTCCTTAGTCCAAAAACAACCTGTTCTAAAAATAAGGACAAGAGAGACATCGCATGGCGTGAAGTGGTTGCTTCGCTCTGTGACTTGAATGTGAGGGAGCACAAAGTAGGGTTAGTACAATATATCATCTACAGTTCTGCACATACTCCAAGTCAACAAAAACTCTTCTACTCAGATCACAATCTTCACACCTGTCAAATGTTAGAGATTTTTTTTTTTACATCAATTTTTGACAGCTGTACATATTCATCTCAGAAACTCTCCAAAGTAAAAGTACTTTGTCTTTGGCTTCGTATTTCTTTAAAGGGCTTTACAAAGCACAAAAGTGTTTTCTATCCAATAGTTTCACAATGTCAGCTGGTGGAATGTGTTGAATACAAACTACATCACTGAGGAAACATACAGTACACAGCCCAACCGCTCAGGTCACTAATAATGTTTATAATAATAACTGTCATACTGGCAAATGAGCAACATTCAAGGCACAGGCAGCATTTAAAACTTAGGACTTATGTTTGTTAACACAGATTTGAAATGATGGGTGAAGAATTTGAATGTCATAGAGTGTACAACTCCCTGTAAAGCACTGCTCATGGACCATGTGGAATGTCAGTTAACTGATGTGGTTTTCTTTCCCCTCAGAATGGATCCAAAGCATTACAGAATCAAAGCCTTCATGACTTCAATGGAAGCATATAGTCTACCATATCCAATCAGAGCACAGCTGACCTCTGGGCTATAACCCACCAGCATGGCTCATTATGGGAAATGCCAGAAAGATGGACCTGATCTGACTGTAAATGCCATTACTATTATCATATATCATATATATGATATATGTATGATATATATATGATATATATATATATATAT
>NW_022280137.1:910814-936414 GCF_004355925.1 Anarrhichthys ocellatus
CACATACATACATACATGTATATATATATAGATATATACATATATATATATATATAGATATGATATATCATATCATATCATATATATATATATATGATAATAGTAATAGTATATATATATATATATATATATATATATCATATTATAAGTTAATAAAGAGTTGTTAGGACATTTTGAAACAACTTTGAAAAACACGCCTATTGGCTTTCTTTCCGAGAGTGAGAGGAGAAGATTGATATCATGTTCATGCGACAGCATCAACCTTCTCATCCAACTTTCAAAAATAAAGCAAAGACAAATATTTCCCAAAATGTTTCTTTAATGCAACGTGAAGACGGTCAGAACATTGGACGTAAAAGCTTTTTCCTTCACACTTTGTCACATTCTTCGGAACAAGTTGCCTTTTTAAAAAGGAAGAAACTCAAATCACTGTTTCTAGGAATGACTTAAGTATTCATATCTGATAGTAACAAATCATAAGTAATAGATTACTTTTCAAACACGTTATAGAAAACATCCAAATTGTAGAAATGTTTCTGAATTGAAGTTCCAGAAGCCCTTAAAGGTCAGCGGTGCTGGTGGCATCAGGAAGGAAGACAGCGGAGACAACAGACGGACATTTGACTTCCCTCCATCCCTCCTCCGTCACTCCTCCGTCCTCCTCCGCCTCTCCATCTCTCTCAGCCGTCTCTCCAGCATCGCCACCTGCTCCTCCAGCTGAACCATTTTATCAGCCGCGTTGGAGTTCCTCAAAGTCCCGACACCCAGTAGCACGCAGACGCACACAAGCACGGCCAATCGGATGGCCATGGTGTCGTTGCCCACGCTGCGGTCGCTCAGGATGAGTCCAAAACCGACCAGAGCCAGGCCCACTTTAAGCAGCCACAGAGCCCGCCTCAGAGTGGAGGCAACCAATCTGAAGACCAGGGAGATCAGCCAGTAGCCAATGAGAGCCGCGAGGACCCACTGGGTCACAAAGATCAGCCCCTCTGGGGTCACTTTGCTGATGGGGAAACCACCTGAGGCAAACAGGAAGACCAAGAGCAAAGAGAAGAGTTTAGTAATGCGCTGCGATGTCTAATAATGTCAGGTTTTGATTCATTGTGGATTACAAAGACATTGTAATTTAATTAAAATCATTATGAAGAGCACAGTATTCCTATTCATTTCAATGAGTCAGTCTGTTGCATGCTGTTTAACTAAACCCACGTCCTTCATAGTCAAAAGTCGATTGCTGGGTGATCTGGGAGCACAGCTTCATCTCTGTAGCTGTGCCTACGGTGTGTGAATGTTAGATAGTCCTGATGGGCGTGGTAGCCCCAAGTACAAGTCAATTTACCACTGCAACAAAGTCTTATAAAAGTTTTATATTTTCAGATTGAGAGTTTATTATTTTAAAGTTTCAAATCTTCAAATCACAGTCCTCAAAGTTATATTTAACCCCATAAAACTTTTCCTACACTTATTTATAGTTTGAATACATTAATATAATTTTCAAAGTTGAACGCCAACACTTAAACTTTCAGTTTAAAATTGTTTTGTTTTTGTAAATGATCAAAACTACAGGTTTCTTCTAAATGAGATGGACGAAACCTGTTTTGTTTCTCATCTGTCTGATCACCTGACTGCTTGTATTTCTGACCCGTCCGACTCTTTTGGTAAGTTAAGGTAAGGTAAATTAAGGTAATCCCTTATTAGTCAATGGGGGAATTTGCAGGATTACAGCAGCATAGTGGATACGAACAAGCAAGAGACATAGGTAGAAAAACAAGATCAAAACAAGCATAATAAATACGTAATCACACATTAGTGGTATAATAAATAAGTAAAAAACGTTAAAAACTAAAATATGATATAATCGGACTGAATGGTTGTTAATATTGCACAGTGGATACATTGGATTGATATTGCACATGAATAAATAATTGAATGAGGAATTGTCTGTTTTCGGTGTAGTGAAACTGGACTTATCATTTAAGACTGTCCTCGTGTCATCATCAGTCTGCAGCATTACAGGAAATAATAATGATATGGTTGGAGCGGGCGTCTTTGTGAAGATCAGTAGAGACATGGGGTGTGTGTGTGTGTGTGTGTGTGTAGGTGGGTGATGTTCACCTTGGAAACCAGCAGCCTCCAGGAAGTGTGAGATGTACTGTAAAAGCACATTCAGGCCCGCGGAGAAACTTCCTGCCACGGCACCTAGGACCTGAGAGAAAGCCTGGAGGAGAGGTACATAGAGAAACTGAAGGTGGTGCATGATGAGTAGTGGTGTAACAAATCATACAACTCATTAGACTATTTATTTTGTGACCATCCCAAAAATCATTTCAACTGCTCTGAAGTCTGTAAACCATCAACTATCCTCACCAACGTCAAACGGAGTTTCTCACCAACACATGTGAACACATCATGATAACGTTAGAATTTACCTTCACCCAATACTAATTTTCACTGAACAGAGCCTGAACGCATCATGTAACCGAACAGAACTGTCAGTACACGGATTGGTTGTTTACAGTGTAACATTATCAGAGATCAGAGAATCATAAATCATACATCATGTCCTGATCGCATATTTTACTGAATATTGGTGGATAACGTTCCTCAGTACAACTTTATCTCACACTGTGATGGTTAACGTTAAACTGTGTCATTATTTGCGGTCCGTTACCCACTAATAACGAGACATGTGTATGACAGTGGGATCGGCCTGCTTTATAGACACTGCCAGTAAAAGAAGAATGGAACCAGTATGTAACGCTTCCCGTTGCTCCCTTTTCTTGACCAATGTTGCATCACACGTGACAGAGAACTTTCCCCTCACGAGACCTCTGCAGCCCATGTGTTAGTATGCGTTAGTACAGGTCCTAGCTAGGGCTACGTGTGTAAATAAAGCGCGTTAATAGAGAGAATGGACATATTCCCTTGCCGTTGTTTGTTAGTGTGTTGTTCAGACAGTTAAGAGTTCTCGTCCAGTCAAATGTCCATAACATGTTATTTCTCTTCGGTTTTCTAGGTGCAGGTCTCTCTCTGTCTTTGCTGTGTGGATATATTTAAATATGTAAGTCCCCTATGTCAGACATGAAAATATATGCAAATCCATAATGTTGCATACTAGCCTTCTCCAATAAGCCGCAAACTGTTGCACTCTTTTGACCGACTGAGTTCTTTGCACCTCTCACCTTCTGTACCGAAAGCACCGTCTGTTCCCCGGCCAGCCTGCCCAGGTGAGTCCTTCCCTCCCCGGCCAGCTCAGCCAGGGCCGCCCGGAGGTCCTGGATCATGCCGGAGCGACTCTCGAACATTTTCTCCCCCGACACAGACAGCAACAAGGCGCTAAGAACACACAGCCCGCCGAGAGCTCTTTGAGTCGAAGGGTCAAACATACTGAAAGTAGCTAACCGACCAAAAAGTAACAATCTTCAAGTAAAAAAAAACAAAGTTATGAGCGATAAAAAAGTGACTACATCTACAGGTAAACAGCGACGGGAGGCTGAACAGGATGTGGAAAGACGTATGGGGATAAAAAAGAAAAGATGTCTGCCACCCACTGGGCTGAGTGTGCTACAGGTTTCCATGACGGCTTTACTTTCTTTATTTAAGTCTTCATAAGTCTGAAATGAGACACACAGCCGTCGGATCAGAAAGCAGTAACATTTCCTAGTATTTTCACTCATATCTATATCGTGATATGTTTAAGTGCTGGTGAGAAAGTCCGACCTCCTGCAGTTAATGAACTGTTTTCTCACTCAAACTCAACCCACCACAGAAACTCTGGATGTATACACTGCATTGTGTACGTTTACATACTGTTACTATACTCTTTTTTTTTAAATATGGACTCAAGTGTCTGAAAATAAAGTTGAATTATACTATACTATACTTCTAGACTGCCGGGGGACTTCCTAGGATGAGCTCCTCTTCTCTCTCTCCTTCTGTATGAACTCATGTCCCATTAATGCTCATTACTAACTTTGCTTCTTCCCCGGAGTCTTTGTGCTTTCTCTCCTCACAGGTTTCCATGGATCATGGTTATATCTGGACCCTGGTCCTTCCTCCTGCCATGGCCCTGCTGACACCTACTGCTATTACCATTATTATTATTAGTCACATTACTATTTATATTACTGATACCATTACTGCTTTTATTAGCATTATTCTACTATATCCACTGCTGCTGTTACTACTAGTAGTCGTCATTTTTCCATCCTTATTCTGCTTACTACTATCACTATATAAATCATTTCTGTCATATGCATTGAATGTGTCACTCTGTTATGTTGTTCATTCAGTACACGTGGCATCTATCATACTTCTGTCCATCCTGATAGAAGGATCCTCCTCTGTTGCTCTCCCTCAGGTTGCTTCCTTTTGTTCTCCCTGTTGAAGGGTTTATTGGGGGAGTTTTTCTGTACTGATGTGAGAGTCCTGGGACAGATTGTAAAGCCCTCTGAGGCAAATTTGTGATTTGTGATTTTGGGCTGTACAAAATAAATTAAATTGAATTGAACTACAGTGAATTTACGTTCAAAACCATAACACACTAAAAGATAACACTAAACTGTCAATTAAACTGCAATTTCCCACATTCCTCAATGAACTCTATGAAAGACTTGTGCCATGCTGGTGCAGAAAGAAGGATGATGAGGCAGAACCCAGAAGGTTTTGTGATTGTATGGCACAATATGGCATTTCACACACTTCCAGTCACAGGCTGCTTTACAGCACATCCCAGGATGGTGTCAGTCTTTCCTCACCTTACTTATTCTTCAACCTTACAAACCTTGGTTTCTGCTAAGATAATAAATAAAAGATACTCGAACAAAGACAACAGTCTCACGAAAGATTGTAACACATATTCAACAATTCCTTGCATTTTTTTTTTTTTTGAGAACTTGCAATTTTGCCCAGTATTTATAATATTTCGGCAGAAATCAGTCAAACTGGAAGAACATTTGTTTTCCATTATCGCTATTTTCTGCATTATAGAATATATTCCAAAACCAAACAACATCTTTCCTCCAACTCAGCAAGACTGCAGGTATATTGTTGAAATTGGCGATGTTTACTCTTTTCCCGTATTACTCGGAAACAGAAAACAGAGCTGTTTTTGAATCCCGGCAGCATTTTTGTTCTGTCGCTTTCCTGCTATCGGAGTGTGCATTTGAAAGCCTGTTTTATCCCAACAGCTGTCTTATATGTAGCTCAAGCGCAAATTCAGTCAGGAAGACACTCACTCGTAATCTCGGTCTCTCCTCTCCTTGTAATTACTCTATCAGCTGATTGGGGGCGTGCACTTTTAAGTAACCAACCAGATTCTGCACACTGGTTCCTGAAGCCAATCATATCGTTGCTGTCAAACTTTAAATAGTGTTCTCCTCTCTGCTGCTGTCAGTTGTCATTTCAGCTTTAAGCAGATGCGACCCTCCCCCACCCCAGTCACCTCCAGTCAGCATCACAGCCATGCTCCTGATTCATCATCAGATTGCAGCAACTCCTTTCACCACCACCACCAGTGTCAGGACTCCAGGGGGGATTAGGCCTATTGGACCTCAGTATCCCCTACCCTCCCTCGGTGATAGTACTTCAGGATGGAGTCCAATCGCCAAAGACTTTGCACTTTTCATATTTGATGCATGTATAATAAATCATTGTTAAATTATAAAACAAGTCTCTCCTGATTGAAATATATATATACTGTATATAAATACTTTTTCTGTCTCACACACACACACACACACACGTGTTTCAAAAAATGTCTCTCAGTGGAAAATATATAAATATATAAAAGTGTTAGTACAAAATGAAGGAACTTGTATTTTATAACACTGTAAATAGTCTAGAAAAACCAAAACAGTCCTTATGATAATATATACTTTGTAAAATACACACATCTATTCCAAAAGTGAGGAAAAGCTGAAGACTGCAACAACACCATGAAACCATTTTCAAATGAAGAAACACATTGGAAGTCAGAGGGCTCTCGGAACAAAGTGCAGCACTGCTAGTGAAGTGAGAAGTCAGGCTACCTCCTCACCTGCTGTCAGGTTTCTCAACCTTTCATCCTCACATGCAATGACATTCCTGCCTCACCTGCAGTGGAGGTTTCTCCTCAGATGCAATGAGGTCTCTTCCTCACCTGTAGCAAGTTTTTTTTTCTTCCTCACATGCAGTGTGTTTTCCTCATCATGACTGTGAGTGAACATCCTTTTTTTATGTCCACAGATTCTAGATTGGATGAAGGTCTGGACTCTGAAGTGGTTAATCCAAGATACTAACATTGCTTGGAAAAATCCAATCCCAACTCAAAGCTCAGAGCTTCCATGTCAACCTGAACAAACTCCAAAAGCTCAAAACCATGTAATAAAAAAGCACTGGAAAAGTAAGAAAGTGAACCTAGGAATTGCTTTTTTGTTTGTTTTTATTTTATATCTACTTTGGCTATTTATTGTGCTCACTGACTTGATGGTAAACACTGTATATTCCCCACAAAGTGGCAGCTTTACTACAGACTACATCTACATGAGGTTTTCCTCCAGATTGTCATTTACCCTCAAAAGGTGTGTTGCAGTGAAGCATCCCCTCAGTATGAGTCCGCCACTATGGGCTTCACTGTGAGAGTGGTACTTTGATTACACAAAAAATGTTGATTATGTCGGTCTAAAAGGTAAAAATGTTATCTCAGCAGACCATAAAACCTTCCACTTTTTTCGTCTCCAGTCTGCCCTCTGGCCCTGATCTCATGTGAGTTACACAACAGTCTTGACCAGTGAAACACTCTGGAAGGTTGACCCTGGAAAGGTTAAACACACCTGAATCTGACCTGTTCAAACTCAGGTGTTTTGAACCTAAAATCACTTCAGTCACCTTGATTACACACATGTTGATGCAACGTTTAATGTACATTTCACGTGGTGACAGTGGTGTGCCATAAGGAAGGAGAATAGATATGCAATCAGTAATATTGTGTAAATGACAGAATGTTCCTGATCCCGCTCTGTCTCCATCTGCGCCCTACGGCCACAAACATGTCCTCTACTTTCTGCACACATGGCTGCACTTTGCATCCTGCACCACCCAGAAAGTTTGCTACCATTATCAGCATACATTTTCACATTGAATGGCCGTACTAATGTCTTATGATAGTTTTACCATAGGGGGAAAAAAATCTCTTTGTCGATTCACGTGTCAGAATTTCTTTTTCCATCTTTTCTCTGTCTCCTTTAATACATTTGTAAATGTGTCATATTTGAACCATTATGCCAGTGTTTAAGAGGTATTATTTCTGCCATTACAATACATTTGACTGCAACTCTGTTGTTCATTGAAGTTTTGAATTATTTGGCTTAAGTGTACAAATAATATAATAATCGACTCTCGACAGACACTAACAAAGCAAATGCTCCTCAGTTGGTGGCATTTCAGGTAGCGCTGTGGATAAACCATAGATACAAGCAGAGACAAAATCAATACACATACAACAAGGTGATCAGTCACCTTTGTGAAAGAGGTCTTGATGGGAAGTGATCCATCACCTCAAAGACTAGTGGTCCAACGATTGATCAGTTCAGGTCGGCGGGTGAGAATGATGTGGGGGTTGATGGAGCAGCTTGAGTGAGAGTCTGTAAAGCACAGAAGGAGAGAGTCAGTATTCATGTTAGCGCTCCCTCTCTTCTTCGCATAGCACAAAGCAGCCATGTCCACTCATGTGGTACTGAAATCAGTCTTTAAATGTGGACTTTGGACTAGGTGGTCTCTGAACTGGGACACATCTCCAGTGGCTGAATAGGTTGTATTATAAGTCAATGCTAATATTGGTGGAAACTTTATTCATTTTCAATGGGTGATGCAGGTTTGGAAAGAAGTAATGTCTGTTAAATTCTAAAAATTACATTGATTTAACTTATTATTTGGTACAAATTATGAGAAAAATAAACATTTCCTTAATAGAAAAGGTTACTTTTAATCCACAGTATTCATTGTTAGTATCTCTACAAGCTCTCTTGTAGGATATTTCAGACGCTCTTTTGGGCCCTCTGGTTGCCACGGGAATCTAAACAGCCACTTAGTTCATTCATGCTTTGGGCCAGCTCTGGCACCGCTGTTGCCCAACACCGCTAATGATGTTGGAATTAGCGGCTTGGCACAAGTGGTTCAAGTCCTGACAGGCATTTTTCTGTTAAACGAAGTTACACTTCCTCGTCTACAATGCTTTCTTGTGGTGTACCTCAAGGTTTGAGGGTGAGACTATTGTTTTGTCCCTTTGTGTGCTTCCCCTTGCTCACATAATTAGTAGAGACAACAAATTCTTTCACTTTGATGCAAATTATACACAATTATATCTTCCTGTCAACCATGCTGATTCTTTGGTCAGCCAACAGACCGCTTGCTGATATTAATTGTCGAATGCCTTGTACTTCCTGACAACTATACCAAGACTTCTGCCAGAATTTATTTATGAAGTTATTTTTGATCTGAATTTTGAAAACCAAGTACAAAGGTTTATCCAGTCCTGTTTGTACCAGTTTAGAAGCCTCTCTAAAACGTCACTGACCTGGAGAGAGTTATTCGTGGCTATTCCCCCCCCCGGCTGTACATGAGCAATGAAACAGTTGTGATGTGATTTGGATGTTCTGCGAGTAGATCAATCAAGTCTTAATTAAGAGAAAGTGTTGGAGTCTTACAGCATACTGTCCAAAGTTGTGTTTCTGCCTGAAGAGTAGGAAGCAGACAATAGCAGAGATGGCTGTCTGGGCCAGGGTGAAGACAAGGAGGGACGACTTCAGTCCTCTGCTCAGCATCTGTTACAAAGGACACACAGCACCCACATTCATTTTTGTCTCATTAGGAACGACAGCAGGGTGTCAGGGAGGATTATTATTGATTCAAAATTTCTAATTTTTGTCAACTCATCAATTGTCTGTCACAGTACAGGTAATTGTATTCCACTCATAGATAAAGCTATCCTGGCACCCCTTACACCACACAGTGTGGCTCAGACTGTGTTTGAAATGTACTCTATCAGAGCCCTTTTGTTCACTGCAAGAGAGTAAATTATCAACACAATAGTGTGGTAACATCAACACTTAACACATGCACGTTAACTTTTAATAGCTCAATGCTGTGTTAATAGCCATTGGAATTTGACTCAATCAGAGTTAATACGTGATCACAGAAGACGGATTTATCAACACTATATACTGACAATAATATTTACACTCCACAGAGTTATTTAAAACCTGTGGTGTTAAGTTTAAAAAAACTATTTTTCGTGAAGCTTTTCGAAGGTGAACATGAACAGATCTGTGAAGTTGAAGTTAAAAATCTGTATGTAAAATATCGATATTCATTCAGATTGTGATGCGTGCATCTTTAAATTGCTTGGTGTTTGTGTGTAGACTGGAACATGATGAATTTGTTATGCACAAATCGTTGAACACATTAGTAAATCTTATTTGTTTGTTTGTAGATCATGTAATACACATTTGTGACGATTTTTTGACTAATTCCACTCCATAGTACTCAGCCAGAGAGAGCAGCAGCGGGAGACCCAAGCACCAACTGGTAAACAGGGTCCATATTATTATTAACTACTTCTAGCTAATTAACTAGATCCATCTAAATGTTGGTGAGCATAATAGCAAGGCCTTTATGGTGCATAATAGCTACCATTTTGAGTTTGTCTGAAACAGCGTTAACCTGGCAAGGCAAACAATCTGTTTCCTCATGAAACAGAATGATGTCTATCACATACTCATATTTCCAGTAGAGGACTGTGCTTCCTTGCTGATGGATATAAAGCCTCAATTTCTTTCACCAATGACTGGTGATTTCTGATATTATAATTGAACTGTTGCTCAAAGGTTTCTATGTTTCTTTCTTCCCTTTCCTTTTTCCAGTCTGGTTGAACCATTGTACAGTGTTTTGTTTACCATAATCAAAAGAATACTTTTTTCAAACTCTTCAACCCAATGTGACAAACATCGTCCCATTTACATGAAATTGACATTGTGTGTTCTGCACTTGATATAGAACATAATGGATGTAAGCGTGTTCTAATGCCGCGTCCGATGCCTCAAACGGTGTCCCACGACATGCAGCTCTCATTATAATCATATTATTTTATTATATACTATACCATACTAAACCATATCACATTTGATATTCTGTTATATTGCTGCACTATACTTTATTATGTCATACTGTATTCTATATTATTATCATCATTATTACTACTATTTCATTATACTGTATTTTATACCTCATTCTGTACTATACAAGTCATTGTACAACAAGGTTGTGAAATGAAATAATAATAACGATATACTGTACTTTATCATACTTTACCATGTTTTGCTGTACTGTTTTACTACATCATATACTTGTATATTTCAATTTGATAAATCAAGACAAACAAAACTAAGTATCATTACTACATATTATTGTGGCGTACACTGTTTAATGCCGCTTATTCGTGTAACTTGTCACTTTAACTTGTCACTACTTTGCAAATTTGTCTTTTATTACGCTTGCTCATTTTTGTATAGTTTCTACTCTTATACTAGTTGTATTGTTATTATTTTATTTGTACATTTGTTTTTACTTCTATATTTATTGTACTTATTCTGTCTTTGTGCTGCTTACACCTGAATCTCCCCTCTGGGGATCAATAAAGGCTAAAGGTATCTTAACACTTTACATTGAAGTATTTCAAGTCTTAAGGTATGTTGTTGGCATGGAAGCATGGAAGCATGGTAATATGAAATGAAGCAGGAACCAACCGTGGCGTGGTGTTCCTCGTTACAGTTGCCGTGTGACGTCTTGATGCAGGGCAACTCCGGATTCCTGTTGATGTCCACAGAGTAGATGATCACAGCCACCACTGACAGCACGATGGACACCCCGCTCACCATCAAACACACCCGCAGCTGAAAAACAGCCACAACATTTCATCTCTTTAAAAATTAGAGGGGGCAGTAAAGAACATGGTGGTAGTTATATGAGCAGCTGCAGTAGTACAAGTATTGTAGCAGCGACAGCGCTGGGATACTCAGTGAGGAGGCCAGATGGCCTCTCGTGTGTCTGATCAGTAATCAGACTGGACTCATTTCGCCAGCTCTGCTTATAGGTGATACATGCTTGTTTGAACACAAACAATTTACTTAGTTACATAACTAAAATATACCAGAAATCACCAAATAACCATTTTGTTAACAACAAAAAAAAGAAAAAAGATTGTATTCCCTTCCCCAACAGCCCCTTAGCTCATAGAGTATGATGCTGCCTACTGCTACTTAGCCTGCTGCTATGGGACAGTAGCAGTCATAGTTGCAGCTGATTAAAAATATTGTTAGTTTTTGTTTGATGTAACAAATTAAAGTCATTTGATTTTGTCACTGGAGGTCACATGCACAAAAATGTTGCTTTTAGGTGTTGGAATTATCAATATTCCCCCTTGGGAATATGTCCCTGGACCCACTCTGGATACTCTCAGCACAGCAATATCAGAGAGGTGGAGGGGGTCTCTGTAAAAGACAGTGTGTTTGTATTGAACCACGCATTACACACACCATCTACTGTATGTGTGTGTGTTGTCTATAGACTCACAATCTTCATGGTGCAGTGTTTGTCCAAGACGATAGCCACCACTCCCGCTGTGATGAACTAAGAGCACACACACACACACACACACACACACACACACACACACACACACACGGACATGGAAGTCAGCACAGACGAACATTACGTCACAATATTAAGGTCCCTGTGCTTTTCCTATTTCGTGTTATGGGTTTTATTTTATTTTGAGAACACATGATCTAAATCTGAAATCTGAATAAAATAAGATGAAAAAGCAGAACACACACACACACAGACTCACCGTTAAGCCGCTCCACCAAGGAACTCCAAGGTTCACCACTTCAGTTAGGACAGTGAAGTGCAGAGGAATGGAGTAGGACATGACCATCAGCCCCAGCATCACCTGACTCACCTGGCACACACACACACACACACACACACACACACACACACACACACACACACACACACACACACACACACCAACTTAGTGACACCAATGATCCAGGATCCAGTTGGCTAACTATTTAGCGTGACTGTTTCATAGGATAAGCCACGGCTTGCCAAAACACAGCAAAGAAGCGGTGGAGAAGGTGAGTGAGGAAAGCCTTGGTTATACTCTCTGCAAGGAAAGTCGCACGGACATGAGCTGAAATCGAGACATAGAAACGTTTGGATCTTTAATACTCCCGTGAGGGGAACCAACATCCTGAAAGCTCCTCAATTTTCTCCACCCATCCAGATAACAGATAAGTTGGAGGTCCACGGAAAAATCATAGCAGGATTTATACATGACCCATATGTGAGGTGCCAGACAACGGCCCTTCGCTGGGGTTCCATGTGGCAGGTGTTGCCTGTCCACATGCACATCCAAACATTTCCAACAGCGGAGAAAATGTGAAATATTTAGGATCTTTCAGAATGTCTGTTTGCTGCGAGGACAAAACCCGAAAAAGATCCAAACCTTTCCTCGTCACAATCACGCATCAGCTCATCCTTTGTGGACAGAATAAAAGTGACTCATGATGCTGACAAGTCACCTGACAAAATGTCAACGTTTACTTTTTAGTAAACGTTGACATTTTGTTCTTTTGGAACAAGTACAGCAGTCTTCCGGGCGAAAAGTCTAAGTTTGTCTGAGTGGTTACCTGTTTTGTTTATCGCGTGCACACGCGCAAGGACACATGCAGTGCACACATATAAATCATGTTTCACACTATTCCACTGATCTACAGGTGGCTGTAACACACCAAGACGTGCTTCAATGTGTCAATGAAGACAGGGAAGAAGAAGACTGCAAGCCAGTAAATATAGGTGATCAATACAGGACTGAAAATACTTTTTGAAAAAAATGACTTGTCAAATGTTAAAGCTCAAGGATACACACATGTTTTGGTAAGTAAAACTGACAATATCATTTTTGCTGTTTGTTCACAAGAAATCTTTCTGGTGTGCTGTTGAGTGAGCTAGGCTAGCAGTTTGTCCCTGCCTCCAGTCTTTGTGCTAAGCTAGGCTAAACACATCCTGGACCTCTCTCTACAGCGGGTAGAGATGAAACAGTGATCTTGATGCTCTTATCACGTGTCCACGACAGCTAACAAGTGTATCACAAGTGTATTCAAGAATGTTGGACTTTTCTTTTACACCAGCAAATCTTGGTCCATACTTAAAACTTCCACTCATCACTCTACAGTTCTGTGTGGTTTCTGTGTGCCAACATACTTGCACTCACACAGAGAGAGAGAGAGAGAGAGAGAGAGAGAGAGAGAGAGAGAGAGAGACAGAGACAGAGACAGAGACAGAGAGAGATCTGCACTCACCCCCAGACATTTGGGCTCTCCTCTCTGGATGGCATTGCGCAGAGCTTGCTGTCTGTCAATCAGCTTAACAACATTTGTATCCTCCGACACCTGCACCGTCAGATCTGTGGAGACTGCTACCGACATCGCCTGCAGAGGACAGCAAAGCCCACTTCTTTACAATCTGATCTGATCATTTTATAGATCAAGTCCTGCAAAAACCCAACAGAGCTGAACGTTGTATTGCAAAAACAACAACAAATGAAGTGAAATACACATTGTTATAAGCGTTCTTTCTTTTTACGGCATTATTCAATGAAAACTGCTGATGGGATTGTAATTATGAAGTAGTAACAACAATTACTAAAATATTCACAGAATATTGAAATTGACCTTCATGACCAATAGGTTTGTGTTTAGTGTATAGTAGTGAGTGGGACTAACAATATGTTTTAACAAAGTTTGACTTTGTGGCCAAATATCTTTTAAAAATAATTTTGCAGGAACTTAGTTGTCTACATGAAGACATGAAAACGTGTCTGAACAAATCTCCAACTGGAACATCTTCACAGTAACTCAATTCAGATTTAATTGAAAAAATCAATATTAAATTAAATTGGAAAGATATATGAATCATACCTGTAATTGTGCATGTTTGAGCCCATAAGGCAACAGCCATGTGGTCTACACTGTCAGGATCCCTGTCAGACCAGACACCTCCCATGGCCACACAGCTGCAGCCACTCCAGCCTATTACCTCCTGCAGGCTGACACACCAGACTCAGGTCCCACTAACGCTTCCCCTGGCACTATATAAACTCTGGTCCTGCAGTCTGGGGTTGTCAGATCGTACCGTCTTTCACCCGCTTCAACCCCATTGCATCTTCTGCCTCGAGCGCCTGCCTCCGGTGTCCGTCGGGTCCGGGAATCCCCCGTGCCCTCCTTTGTGTTTACGGACTACACACCGCCGCTCTGCCCTCCGTTGTGTTAGCAGACTACACACGCCGTCAAGCTGCCAGCTCTCCGGTGTCGAGCCACGGGACTCACACCGTCGATCTGCCTACTCTCTGGTGTCGGACCACGGGCTCCACACCTTCGCACACCTTCAAAATAAAACCTGTTTATATCAACTTCTGTCTCCTGTGGTCTTGCGATTGGATCCTAACCCGTGAACTCCCGTGACATACACATCATGGCTATTCATCGGTGTGGTCCGTTAAGACTGGTTCACATTTTCAGGCACCCTTCAGACAGCTCTATTTTTTGAACTGTTTTGTAACATGGCACATGCTATATATTGTTGCATCACTAGATTCGCGTTGTTTTGCTGCTTTTAAACTGCCACTCAAAAAAGCAAAGCCCATTTCATGACTACAGAAATCATCTCCTTTTTCTGTTTCTGCTTTTCATTCTACATATTAAATTAGACTTTACGCATCGTGTAAACACCAATGCCCTCTCACTTTAACGGGGACAAAACGCATTTAGGTCTGTCTAGTTATTAGAATGCACAAAATATCTCATTCCTACCTTTTTTTTCCTCTCGGGATAAATTATTAAGTCTGTCCTCTTTTCTTTCTTCCGACCACTCCCTGCCTTCTCTTCTGTGCAAGGG
Organism: Anarrhichthys ocellatus; assembly: GCF_004355925.1. Lineage (NCBI taxonomy): Eukaryota > Metazoa > Chordata > Actinopteri > Perciformes > Anarhichadidae > Anarrhichthys > Anarrhichthys ocellatus. The sequence goes on from NW_022280137.1 coordinate 925,812, forward strand.
GGTAAGTACGGGGATACGTTAGTAAAACGGACGAGAGAGAGAGAGAGAGAATGTGTTCTCCGTCCTTGGAAGAGAATTCAGCGGAGCTCCTCCTACGCTTCGTCTAATGGTTTCGTGCATTCCAGAAGTAATTTTGTTGTGAGTCTTTTCCGTTATAAGTCCATCAGAACTGTTTTCCTCGGTGGGACATAGAAGGACATCTCAGGCAAAGCTGCACTTGTAAAACATTTAGTCGAGGTAAGTAACCTGCGGAAACCTTCTGGGGTCACACAGTAAATCGGGGTGGGGCGGGGGTGTTTGGGGGCGCATGTTGAAGTCACATTGGTTCATTTCTTGAACTGCAGTGCCGCATTTGTTATTAAGTGCGTAGAGTGTATATTGCAAGTTATTTTGGGGTACACTGACGTACCATAGTAATACAATTCAACCCTTTTCAGATCTAAACAACATTATAAATCTGAAGCTGTGTGGGGCTATTGGTGTTTATTTCCCCGTGGACCAGATTGTAGGCCAGTTTCACGTGTTCGATCCTCTGTGTGAGGTAACTATGTCATGACAGATGTATTGCTCCGGACCCAAGGAAACACAGTGTTGAGTGTGAAGTTGTTTTAATTGTCATTTCCCGAGAAAGCTGCAAGTAGCAACACCACAGGCCAAGCATTCGCCCGTTCTGATCAGCAGTGTTTTTAACTAACACTGCAGTTTGAAGTAAATTCGAAGACAATCGTCTCATCTATGTTATGATTTTAGGTAGCAGGGAAAGGAAGCAAACACGGAGACAGTAGGCAGGTAACACTCAACAAAACTCCATGTAGCAACAAACCGACAACCAACAATGAAAAGACAGGACTAGTAATTCATGAGAAGCGAATGACACCAGACACAGGTGGGGAGACACGAGGGCAGGCTGAAAGCTGATTGGTGGTAGAAATGATGGGAATAGAGAGAGGCTGACTAGGCTTATTAAACACAGGTGACACGCAGAAAAAAGGAGGGAAACTCAGTCAAACACATGAGGCACAGAACCTCAAAATAAAACAGGAAACAGACTAAATTAATGCCAGTACCACGACAAAGTCTGTTTTCCAATGCACTTTGTCCACTATTTTTGTCTTTTTCATTTCCTTTTCCAAATTTTACTTGTCCAGCGTGTATACACCTTTTAGAACATTTATGCGCCCTCTCTGTATCCTATCGGTACCCTGTTTATTCCTGTCTGTACTCGTATCCACTTGGTCATTACCTGTATTCCCCCTCTGTCTGTACCTGTTTGCCCTCTGTCCTGTCCTGTAACTACCATTTGTATACACGTATGAACCCTGTTTATATTGTTATTACCCTGTCTATATCTATATGCACCATCTACACCTGTACCTGTTTATACCCGGTTTTTACCTCACAGGCCTGAGATATAGTGCAATGATGCGTCACAGAAGAGTCTGCGACAAACAGCTATGAGTTATACAAGTTGGCGGGGCTAATTTGTAGTGGGTTGGGCCAACCGTCACTAATGAAAGAGGATCTCTCTGCTGAGTGCAAGTATGCCTCTCACAATATACTGCAACAAACGGTTCATCAATTATGAAAGAAAGGGGGGGGCAAACGTTTATGGGGCAGGGATAACGCCAATCATAAATGGGTACTCTCTGCTGAGTGCAAGGACGCCTCAACATCAACAAACAACAAACTGTTCTAAAGGGGCTAAAGTGTGCGGGGCAGGACTGTGAGTCAATATTCGGCATGTACGTAGATGTGTTCAGGCCTGGACTCTTAATGAAGCATGAAAGATTTGGGGCAGATTGGACAATGTATATTCGAGTCACACCAACAGGAAGTTGGAAGGGGGATTATACCAAACAAATTTAAAACAAATCTGATAAACTTGTTCAAAAGGAGTTCAAAATAGTTTGCATACAATACCAAAAATGCATACAAATCTAAATGGCTGACTCCTGGTTGAGTGGGGTGAAAGAATATATATCCAAAATCATGAGAGAATTGTCAGTACCAAATTTTGGACCAAACTAAGGGACATATTAGGGGGAGCTATGGAGCCTGCTGAATGTTCACAGGCTTTGAGGTGTGCTCCAAGTTTTGAGTTTTCCAGAATACCAAAGGCAAAAATGCGTTTCAATGCTAAAAGTGTTTAGGAGGTGAAATGAAAATACACACAAAATCCAAAATGGCTGACTTCTTATAAGGCAAGTAAAGAAATTAGATTTTTGACATTGAAGATGACAACAATGACCTCACCATTTTTTTCTGAAAAACTCCACACCTGTTAAGTGCCCAAAATGGCGTATTGTCACATGACCTAATGTAATGGTAAAATATGCATTTGATCTATGTGTCCGTGTTGTGAACCCGAAACTTACGTGTGGTTAAAACTATGCAGTAATGAGGAACTTGTAGTTGAAAGTTTCATCTTACCTTGAAACCGTAACTGATTCCCAGTTGAACGCATCTGACAGAAACTAGATAATGAGCAGATCAAGACAGCCTAGGTCAAAAGACCTATACTCCTTTATGTATGATTTATCTGAGGAGTGGACCGCTGTATGAATAAAATGATGTTGAATCTTGTACTTAGTCGAAGCTTTGCCACAGTCTACTCAATACGTAGCTGTGGTATTCTCTTCCCTCTTGCAAGAGAATAAACTGACAAAGACAAACTTGAATCTTGTTAACACTTTATTATTGATTTGTGGACAAAAACTTTCTTCTCCCGATTAACATAGAAATCTTACACAACACTATGACATCATCGATCATGGTATCGACTATTCCTTAGCAATGAAGCGTCACATTAGTCGGATGACTATCCAACTAAGGCCTTCCACATGTTAGGGGGCGCTATGGAGCCCGCTAGACAGACCTCAACTTAATCACTCTACATGCTCATAATGTTCACTGTTTTTGATGTTTTCACCAGTTTTGTACATTTTCGAGTACACCAAGGGTGTGAAAAATGGGTTTTAAGGCCAAAAATGATGAGGGAACACTATAAAGCCGACGTGCCATGCTCACGCTCAGTTATGGCTACTAGTTTGAATTTGGTTGCAAAGTTTATGTGTATCCTAAAGTCCTCAAATATGTTTGTAAAATGGAAATTAACGCACCAAATTTCAACGGAACTTTATCCTCACCCTGGTGTGCATTTGGGGGCGATATAGAGTCCACTGGCCACGCCTGAGCCCAATCATTGCAAAACATTGCAATTTTTTCAAGTTCTGAAGCGTGTGCCAATTTTTGTAACTTGTCGAGCATCCCCAGCCCCTTGAAAATGTAATTGCGAAACAGAATAACTATAAAAACAATAGGTTCCTTGCACTTTCAGTGCCACTTGGGCCCTTATAACAAACAAACAGACTCAAAACTCGATAGTGCTAGAACCCTATTGATAATAATCCTTTAAATTGCAATGGGGCCTCCGCTGACCAACCGGTGGTCGGTGCTTATGAACCCAGTGACAAAATGTTTCTAGACAACTCATTTACAAAATGTTCCTCCCACTTCTGGTGGGCCTTGTCAACTCATTTTATTATTAACCTCTCCTTCCCTCCGTCCTCTTATTCTCAGACCCCACTCTTTTCTTACCCTCCCTTCCTCCTCCTCCTCCTCCTCCTTATCTCCTCTTTCTCTCACCACATCTGCTTCTCATCCAACAGCATTCCTGTCTTTCCTAAGAGGATTGCGACATGTGGTTTTGATGAACTAACAGACTCAGACTCTCTCTCTGTTCCCTTTCCCCCCCACTTTCACTACCTCATTTTGGTCTTTATTTTGCAAATCCTTTCTTCCTGTCCAAACAGATAAGCACACATAGAAACACACATAAATACACTTGCACAAATATCACACACATGCTTCTGAGTTTCATTGGCTTCCCACTGTCCTTTCCCCTTTCTAGTGGTGTGTCTCATGATCATGGTCTGTCTTTGTTGCTCTTTGGGTTTGTTCATGTCTTTTCTTTTATTCTACAGTCTGCTCTCCTCTTTCTCTCTGATTATGGTATGCAGTTCTAAACATTATTCTCTAACAAAAATGTTTGCCTTGGAAAGATTTCCTTTCTGCAGTTCGACTTATTTTAATGAACCATTTTATTGTATCTATCTATGGTGTAATGATTTAATATTAACTGGCAGTTAACAAAGTATTTAAAGTGTAATTTATTACCTGGTCCCTTCTAAATGCAAGTTTGTTACCCATCTATTTTTGAAGATGGGATCAGGAGAGTTTTGGTCTGAGGATTGAGGGAGTCATAAAGTCCACCAGTGGTGGAGGAAGTATTCAGATCCTGTATTTAACTGTAAGCACTAATACCACACTGTAAAATGACTCTGTTACAAGTAAAAGTCCTGCAGTGATAGTTCAGGTGTTTTGAAGTGGGGTTGTATTATGTAATACAAAACATATGTCAGACTCCTAGAAAAGCTAATCTAAAAAAAGATTGATATCCATTTACTAATACTTATCCTACCTTTGTCGCCACCAATGCTAATACTGCTACTACTACCAGAATGTAGAACAAGTCGTTCCTCAATCTGAAGATGGGGGGTTCGATCCCCGGCTCCTCCAGTCCTTAGGAAAGACACTTAACCCCAAATTGCACCCGAAGGCTGTGCCATTGATGTATGATGGGCAGGTTGCACCTTGCTTAGTAGCCCCTGCCATCAGTGTATGAATGGGTGTGAATGGGTGAATGATGACATGTAGTGTTATAGCGCTTTGAGTGGTCAAGAGACTTGAAAGGTGCTATACAAGTACAGTCCATTTACCATTTAATAATGATAATGAAGTCAGGGGGAGTACTGGCAGTGCATTATGACCACTTGCAGCAGTTTCGGTAGTTTAATATATAAAGACATCATATTTATATGTTTTGGATTTAAAAATCTTGATTTGTAAAAATAACAAGTAACTAAATCTGTCAGGTAATTGTAGTGAAGTAATATGAACAATATTAACCTGTAGTAGAAGTACAATTTGGCATGAAAAAACTCAAATAAAAATAAAGTACAAGTACCTCCATTTTAAGTACAGTACTTAACTAAATGGAATTAGTTCCGTGTTCAACAACTTTCAGTTGGCTGGTGGTAGCAGAATGAAAGTTGATATTGTACATGCAATGCAACATTGTATTGTTTATTTGTAAATATGGACTGTAATCGAGGGTGGTAGCACTTGGTTTGATTATAATAGAAGTGGATTTGTGGAAAAAACTTCAAATTCTTCACTTCAAATCAGTTCCCTTTGTTGTATCTGACTAAAGTTTCCTGTTTTGCAGTAACATGTCCTCTGAGGGTGTGGTGGCAGCAGTTGAACCTGGGTTACGTCGTCTCTTTGCCTGGTTTGACCATGAAGCCGCTGCGGTGAGATCAGGACACCACTACCACTCAGTTTGGGTGGAGTCACCTTAACATGAATTTGAAGTCTAACTTCCTAAAGATGATTATTCGATAATGTGTAATGCCAAAACTCTGTGTCTGTGTAGGTGATGACCATCCTGTTGGGGCTGTTCCAGGTGCTGTTGGCTGTCCCACTTGCTTACACTGACCCAACTCTACCAAAATTCTTCATACTGCCACTTGTTTTAGGACTTCTAGTACGTACCTCATGATTCGCATTCAAATTCTTAGTCTGATTGTGTGTGTGTGTGTGTGTATGTGTGTGTGTGGGGAAGGATTAACCTAGGGTTTCCATTTTTCTCACTACCAAATATGCAACAAAATATGGTATGCCTCTAAAACTGTACTGTGGAAAAAACTTCAAAATAAGTGATTAAAGAAAACACAATTTAAATCTTTACAGCAAAAAACTAAAACAATTTTTAACGCTTAGGCGAATATTTATCCATATTTGTACATACCAAACTGACGGAACAGCACCAGACATTTACAAATATATTTTATTTTTGTTTTGTACAACTGATGCACATAAAGGCCGCCTATGATTGGCTGACAGGTGATCTCACCTGTGGCATGATCATCATATGATTTGTTTTTGCTGTTGTATCATATCGAGGATTTGTAAGAGTGCCGCTGCTGATCAGAGTAGAGTAGCAGCCAACACTGGACAAGGGAGGTCCCATAAGGAACTAACCCACCGCCTGGCTAATAGTATATTATATATGGTAAATGGACTTGCATTTGTAAACATCCTTTCTAGTCTTCCAGTTACTCAAAGTGTTGTACACTACATGTCAACATTCTCCCACTCACACACACATTCATACACTGATGACAAAGGCTGTGATATAAGATGCCACCTGCCCATCAGGATCTAAACTAATGCACATTCACACACACTCACACATCGATGACACAACCATCACGAACAATTTGGGGTTCAGTATCTTGCCCAAGGACACTTTCACATGCAGACTCGAACCGCCAATTTTCTGATTAGAGGAGGACCCGCTCTAGTTCTGTCTCACATATATATATATATATATATATATATATATATATATATATATATATACCGTGTATATACCTCTTGCAGATTGCACTTGCAGATTAAATCCAATTGTTAACAACATTTCAGTCATTAAAACACCACCAGGCAAGAATGAGATAACCAAAGACAGCTAACTATATTTCAAATCTGGTTAAGAAATGACCCTAATTGATCCATAAGAGCAATCAAAGCAACTACAAGAAACTTTCATTTTGTGAGGGTTTCGGCAGCTCCTGTGGCATTTCTGTCCCAAATGACCGTACAGAAATTGAAAAAAGGGTTCGACATGAAATATATTACAGAAAGACTTGTTAAATGCTTTTAAATCCAAAATAAAATGATTAGAGGCAGGTTCCTTTTTTCAATGTATCCAGTTACGAAACAAATTTTTCGTCTGAAATCTGAGTCTTGATTTTCAGTTCCTTTAATTTTTGTCTGTAAACCTCATGTCATCAAAATCTGGCTAGCATATGCATTTTAATCAGGAAGTGAGTGAAAGAAAGACTCACTTCAGTGGTCTGGCCACTCAACATTACACTACTGTTGATTGCCCTGTGCATGATAGTAATCACAAAATGCTTCACGGTGCTTGCCTGATCAACAAACGCAGCTAATGTTCTGCTACAGTCAAGTGACGTTAGCCAAACGTTAGCTAGCTTTGTGTTACCCACCAACGCAACTTCATATGTTGATGTAAAACTATCTCTCTATGTGACAGCTACAATATATGTGGCACTGAATTGGAGGAATTTACTTATCAGACCCTGAATGAGACAAGAATGTGGAAACACAGACATTACATACCAATGTAGGAGCAAGAGGGCCAATTCAAGATTGATTTTGAATTGAGACTGTTTCATAACCAGTTAAAAACTCCCTATTGTAACTTTAAATGTAAGGGTTACAGCTGTACATCTTGCTGCTCTTCATCACTCAATCCTAAAACTGAACTGAGTGTATTGAATCATTGAAAACAACCACAATCAACTGTCAGCTCACCCCCTTGCATACAGCATGTTACCTCCCGGTGACAAGCTCATTGAACGATCTGAAAAACATGGTTGATAATGTCACTACTGTACTAAAAAGGCAATTATCTGGCTCCTTATATGATGAATAGCCTATACCCACAATAATCCTGCTGACACAACAGTGTGTTTTGATTATCCAGAGTAAATGGCTAAAGAGTAGATTGCTGAAAGTAAAAACGGAGGTTATTTTAAGAATATAGCCTCCCTTTTACTGGAAATGAAACATAATATAAGTGTGTTCAAAAAGCACAGAGGAATAATCGATGAATTACCTTATCTCTGCGACCCTCATGTCAAATAATGCTCACATAACCCATTCAAAATCAGTAGCAGATGCAACACACACACCTGCTTTTACATGATGGCTGGAGGTTTTCAAGAAGGAACCAGCAACAGACTGACCTTACTCTGACGGAATATATAAGACTGCAGGATAGATACATTAACAATTAGTTAGTTTCACAATTTTGGGGATAAATCTCAGACAACACTCACATGTCCGTATGTAAATTGAAAGGGTCATTGCTATAATCATACCACAACACTGTCACACTCTTATCAATGGGAAATATAAACTTGATTTGACTAAATCAGACCGCTGAAGCCTCAGGTTCGCTTCATCTGAAGTTTAAAAGTCTCTTTTTACACAGAACAAGGATTTTGTCCTCCATGAGTATGACCAGGAAAAATGATTACAGCCACCAGTAACCTTTTAAATGTGCATGGACATGTGACTGTTGTCTTCCTGTAAAGAAATGTGAAGCTATTCTTCAAAGAGACAAACAAACAGTCTGTGATCTTGAACAAATTTAATTATTTAAATCTGCAAAGTGGTTCATGCTTCCCACCTCTACCTTAAAGCACTAAATCAGTCCATGCATGGAAAGGATGTCAACGTAGATGAAATAATATACTGTAAGAAAAAAGAAATCACATGATGAAATACAAGGCTCTCTGCTGCATGTTCTTTACTCTGATGAAAGCAATTTTAGTCTCCCAGTTAAAGTACAATATTGTGTGAATTACAGATTGTGACAGGAGGATCATTCACCATTGCCAATGAAAGGAACTCCAGCAGACTACTGGTACGTTCACATAAAAAGCAAATCTAAAGATTTATGGGAGATTTTGGGCAAACCAACACCTGATACATCATCAAGTCTCGGTTACATTGTATAATCTAAGAATACAGATCATTGTTTGTCTGCCATTTCTATCTTCTAAAACACTCTGTAACATTTGTATTGAAAAGTGCTGTATAAATAGAGTGTATTCATTTATTATTGTTATACGCAAAGCTAAAATTCACAGTCAGCCTAAGGCATAGATTAACTTGACACGCCAAGCCTAAAAAAGACAACAGTAATACTTGCTTTACAGTAAATTCATATGTTCAAATCTGCAGCAATATAGTCAGTGTATGGGTGTAAGTGCACAGTGATGGAACTTGACTGCCCTCCTCCACAGCTTCGAGGTTGCGCGTGCAGCCACGCGGTTAGCCTGCTGGGGGCGCTGCTTGCCTTCTGCCTCTACTGCTACAACCTCAGCGCCTTATCCAACGCAGAGCTGTGTGCGGCCGATCCTTCCATCCATGACTTCAGAATGATGAATGATATATGTCCTCCCCGGGCACACCTGGTGGTCAGTTTGCTGTTATCAAACTTTTCTTTTCTTTCTTCTCCGTTCTTTCCTCAGGGTGAAGACAAAGAAGAAGAAGAAAAAAAACTGATAATAGTAATGACAGATGAGCTGAATGGGGATTGGGGTTGGGGGGGATGGATAGATGAGCGAGATGGAAGAATGGTGATGATGATAAGGAGAAATCAATGGGTGCATAGCTACCATAGAAGGGTGGAAAGGAATGGGCGCAGCACCAACACATTTTTGACATAAGAGATCAGGAAGTGTGGATGGCCCGGACTCATGGAAAGAGTCAGCGTAGATTATTGGAGATCACTGCAGTTTAGTCACTTGGGTACGTAAAGTTGTTTGATGTGTTTCATTGTCTCCTGCAGGCCTATTGCTGGAGTCTGACACTGCTGCTGCTGCTCTATGACATTGGGGCCATGGTCCTGCACTGCCTCCTGACTGTCTCCGCCCTCAAAGCACTCAAAACAGACTGATACACACACAGGAAACACACATTTCTTTAAAAAAACACATAATTCTCCAAACAAAAGTGTCAATCCGGCAGATTTCTGTTTTAGTGGATTTGATGACATTTGATATTGTGTAAAAAAACAGTGTCAGGCAGTAAATTACTCCTCAAAGTCAATGGAAATTGACTTTCGAAAATAAATGGAAAAATAATAATATAGTGGGATAATACACGAAAAATAAGTTATTTTCATACCAATGATATTATAGAGCCACACAGTCAGACGATATATTGGACAATATTAGCTTATTGTAGATATATCAATATCAGTGTATACGTGGTCGGGGCCCCGTTTCATCAAACCCTGAGATGAGGGAAACTGGGTTTTAAGTTCCAGAAAAATAAGTAACTTAAATTCTGAGTCTGTTCCGAACTGACGATGTTAACCTAACCTGCTCACTGGCAGGTTTTCTTTAACAAACCGTGAGTCTCTCTCTGTGTTTTTCCTGTACCAATGTGAGGGTCCCGGGACAGAGGATGTCCCATGTATACATATTGTAAAGCCCCCTGAGGCAAATTTGTGATTTGTGATTTTGGGCTACACAAAATAAATTGAATTGAATTGTGTCCTGCCTCTTATAGACCCAGAAAACACTGTTTTTCATTCATGTATAAGATCGTCTCGTCGCGGATTAATTAGCGGTAGTTTACCGTTGTTTAAGATGGTTGGATATTAATTTAATATCAGAAAAATCTAAAGTTACTGCTTTTATGTGTTGACAGTCATTTCTTTGAAGAGCATTTTCTTGCCCTCACTCAAATATTACACAGAGCTAAGTCAGCCTCAGCTCAGAATAACACCTCTGTATGTCCCTTTCTTTATACCAGTGGTGGGCCGTCAGGGCCTGCAAGGCCTTCTCTGCTGGCCTAAACAGAATCACGAAGCTATATCTATTTTATAATTTAATATTTTTTCTTAAATACACTACATGTATTATAATATATAAAAATATTT